>NW_027521091.1:0-56781 GCF_052094955.1 Ictidomys tridecemlineatus | reverse complement strand
TTTGCAGTAACCGTTTTCATTTTTAGGTTTCACTCTGTTTTCTCCTATAGGGATACATGTATTTGGAACTCTAAATCAAACCCGGTTTGTGCTAGCTGTTTGAAACTTGACACAATAAAGTAGTTTGTAGTTCTATCTCTATGGTTTGTTTGCTGTTGATTTAGCCCTAAGCAGAGACTGGCGAAAATCACTTACATGGAAAGGGGTTGCCTAGGTTCCAAAAAACTATGAGTTGCCTGAAATCTCAGCCAACATTCTTTCACCCAATCTTGATGATTCTTTCAGGTAATGATCAGTACACCAAAACCACTTGGCTCACCAAATTTCGTTCTTCTAGGTTAAACCGTTCGTTTGCAGTAACCGTTTTCATTTTTAGGTTTCTCTCTGTTTTCTCCTATAGGGATACATGTATTTGGAACTCTAAATGAAACACGGATTGTGCTAGCTCTTTGAATCTTGACACAACAAAGTAGTTTCTAGTTCTATCTCTATGGGTTGTTTGCTGTTGATGTAGCCCTAAGCAGAGACTGGTGGAAATCACTTTCATGGAAAGGAGTTGGCAAGCTATCAAAAAACTACGAGTTTCCTGAAATCTCAGCCAACATTTTTTCACCCAATCTTGATGATTCTTTCATGTAATGATGAGTACACCAAAACCACTTGGCTCACCAAATTTCGTTTTTCTAGGTTAAACCGTTCGTTTGCAATAACCGTTTTCATTTTTAGGTTTCACTCTGTTTTCTCCTATAGGGATACATGTATTTGGAACTCTAAATCAAACACGGTTTGTGCTAGCTCTTTGAAACTTGACACAATAAAGCAGTTTCAAGTTCTATCTCTATGGTTTGTTTGCTGTTGATGTAGCCCTAAGCTGAGACTGGCGAAAATCACTTACATGGAAAGGGGTTGCCAAGCTTCCAAAAGACTACTAGTTGCCTGAAATCTCAGCAAATATTTTTTCACCAATCTTGATGATTCTTTCAGGTAATGATCAGTACACCAAAACCACTAGGCTCACCAAATTTCGTTCTTCTATGTTAAACCGTTCGTTTGCAGTAACCGTTTTCATTTTTAGGTTTCACTCTGTTTTCTCCTATAGGGATACATGTATTTTGAACTCTAAATCAAACTCGGTTTGTGCTAGCTCTTTGAAACTTGACACAATAAAGAAGTTTCAAGTACTATCTCTATGGTTCGTTTGCTGTTGTTGCAGCCCTAAGCAGAGACTGGCGAAAATCACTTTCATGGAAAGGGGTTGCCTGGCTTCCAAAAAACTACGAGTTGCCTGAAATCTCAGCCAACATTTTTTTACCCAATCTTGATGATTCTTTCAGGTAATGATCAGTACACCAAAACCACTAGGCTCACCAAGTTTCGTTCTTCTAGGTTAAACCGTTCGTTTGCAGTAACCGTTTTCATTTTAAGGTTTCACTCAGTTTTCTCCTATAGGGATACATGTATTTGGAACTCTAAATCAAACACGGTTTGTGCTAGCTCTTTGAAACTTGACACAATAAAGCAGTTTCAAGTTCTATCTCTATGGTTTGTTTTCTGTTGATGTACCCCTAAGCAGAGTCTGGCGAAAATCACTTTAATGGAAAGGTGTTTCCAAGCTTCCAAAAAACTACGAGTTGCCTGAAATCTCAGCAAACATTCTTTTACCCAATCTTGATGATTCTTTCAGGTAATGATCAGTACACCAAAACCACTAGGCTCACCAAGTTTCGTTCTTCTAGGTTAAACCGTTCGTTTGCAGTAACCGTTTTCATTTTAAGGTTTCACTCAGTTTTCTACTATAGGGATACATGTATTTGGAACTCTAAATCAAACACGGTTTGTGCTAGCTCTTTGAAACTTGACACAATAAAGCAGTTTCAAGTTCTATCTCTATGGTTTGTTTGCTGTTGATGTAGCCCTAAGCAGAGACTGGCGAAAATCACTTACATGGAAAGGGGTTGCCAAGCTTCCAAAAAACTACGAGTTGCCTGAAATTTCAGCAAACATTTTTTCACCAATCTTGATGATTCTTTCAGGCAATGATCAGTACACCAAAACCACTTGGCTCACTAAATTTCGTTCTTCTAGGTTAAACCGTTCGTTTGCAGTAACCGTTTTCATTTTTAGGTTTCACTCTTTTTTCTCCTATAGGGATACATGTATTTGGAACTCTAAATCAAACCCGGTTTGTGCTAGCTCTTTGAAACTTGACACAATAAAGTAGTTTGAAGTTCTATCTCTATGGTTTGTTTGCTGTTGATGTAGCCCTAAGCAGAGACTCGCGAAAATCCCTTTCATGGAAAGGGGTTGCCAAGCTTCCCAAAAACTATGAGTTGCCTGAAATCTCAGCCAACATTTTTTCACCCAATCTTGATGATTCTTTCAGGTAAAGATCAGTACACCAAAACCACTTGGCTCACCAAATTTCGTTTTTCTAGGTTAAACCGTTCGTTTGCAGTAACCGTTTTCATTTTTAGGTTTCACTCTGTTTTCTCCTATAGGGATACATGTATTTGGAACTCTAAATGAAACACGGAATGTGCTGGCTCTTTGAAACTTGACACAATAAAGCAGTTTCAAGTTCTATCTCTATGCTTTGTAGGGTGTTGATGTAGCCCTAAGCAGAGAGTGTTGAAAATCACTTTCATGGAAAGGGGTTGCCAAGCTTCCAAAAAACTACGAGTTGCCTGCAATCTCAGCCAACATTTTTTCACCCAATCTTGATTATTCTTTGCGGTAATGATCAGTACACCAAAACCACTTGGCTCACCAAATTTCGTTCTTCTAGGTTAAACCGTTCGTTTGCAGTAACCATTTTCATTTTTAGGTTTCACTCTGTTTTCACCTATAGGGATACATGTATTTGGAACTCTAAATCAAACTCGGTTTGTGCTAGCTCTTTGAAACTTGACACAATAAAGCAGTTTCAAGTTCTATCTCTATGGTTTGTTTGCTGTTGATGTAGCCCTAAGCATTGACTGGCGAAAATCACTTTCATGGAAAGGGGTTGCCTGGCTTCCAAAAAACTACGAGTTGCCTGAAATCTAAGCCAACATTTTTTCACCCAATCTTGATGATTCTTTCAGGTAATGAAAAGTACACCAAAACCACTTGGCTCACCAAATTTCGTTCTTCTAGGTTAAACCGTTCGTTTGCAGTAACCGTTTTCATTTTTGTTTTCACTCTGTTTTCTCCTATATGGATACATGTATTTGGAACTCTAAATCAAACACTGTGTGTGCTAGCTCTTTGAAACTTGACACAATAAAGCAGTTTCAAGTTCTATCTCTATGGTTTGTTTTCTTTTGATGTATCCCTAAGCAGAGTCTGGCGAAAATCACTTTAATGGAAAGGGGTTGCCAAGCTTCCAAAAAACTACGAGTTGCCTGAAATCTCAGCAAACATTCTTTTACCCAATCTTGATGATTCTTTCAGGTAATGATCAGTACACCAAAACCACTAGGCTCACCAAGTTTCGTTCTTCTAGGTTAAACCGTTCGTTTGCAGTAACCGTTTTCATTTTAAGGTTTCACTCAGTTTTCTCCTATAGGGATACATGTATTTGGAACTCTAAATCAAACATGGTTTTTTGCTAGCTCTTTGAAACTTGACACAATAAAGCAGTTTCAAGTTCTATCTCTATGGTTTGTTTGCTGTTGATGTAGCCCTAAGCAGAGACTGGCGAAAATCACTTTCATGGAAAGGGGTTGCCAAGCTTCCAAAAAACTACGAGTTGACTGAAATCTCAGCCAACATTTTTTCACCCAATCTTGATGATTCTTTCCGATAATGATCAGTACACCAAAACCACTTGGCTCACCATATTTCGTTCTTCTAGGTTAAACCATTCGTTTGCAGTAACCGTTTTCATTTTTAGGTTTCACTCTGTTTTCTCCTATAGGGATACATGTATTTGGAACTCTGAATGAAGCACGGATTGTGCTGGCTCTTGAAACTTGACACAATAAAGCAGTTTCAAGTTCTATCTCTATGGTTTGTTTGCTTTTGATGTAGCCCTAAGCAGAGAGTGGCGAAAATCACTTTCATGGAAAGGGGTTGCCAAGCTTCCAAAAAACTACGAGTAGCCTGAAATCTCAGCCAACATTTTTTCACCCAATCTTGATGATTCTTTCAGGTAATGATCAGTACACCAAAACCACTTGGATCACCAAATTTCGTTCTTCTAGGTTAAACCGTTCGTTTGCAGTAACCGTTTTCATTTTTAGGTTTCACTCTGTTTTCTCCTATAGGGATACATGTATTTGGAACTCTAAATCAAACTCGGTTTGTGCTAGCTCTTTGAAACTTGACACAATAATGCAGTTTCAAGTTCTATCTCTATGGATTATTTGCTGTTGATGTAGCCCTAAGCAGAGACTGGCGAAAATCACTTTCATGGAAAGGGGTTGCCAAGCTTCCAAAAAACTATGAGTTGACTGAAATCTCAGCCAACATTTTTTCACCCAATCTTGATGCTTCTTTCCGATAATGATCAGTACACCAAAACCACTTGGCTCACCATATTTCGTTCTTCTAGGTTAAACCGTTAGTTTGCAGTAACCGTTTTCATTTTTAGGTTTCACTCTGTTTTCTCCTATACGGATACATGTATTTGGAACTCTAAATCAAACTCGGTTTGTGCTAGCTCTTTGAAACTTGACACAATAAAGCAGTTTCAAGTTCTCTCTCTATGGATTGTTTGCTGTTGATGTAGCCCTAAGCAGAGACTGGCGAAAATCACTTTCATGGAAAAGGGTTGCCAAGCTTCCAAAAAACTACGAGTTGACTGAAATCTCAGCCAACATTTTTTCACCCAATCTTGATGATTCTTTCCGATAATGATCAGTGCACCAAATCCGCTTGGCTCACCATATTTCGTTATTCTAGGTTAAACCGTTCGTTTGCAGTAACCGTTTTCATTTTTAGGTTTCACTCTGTTTTCTCCTATAGGGATACATGTATTTGGAACTCTAAATGAAGCACGTATTGTGCTGGCTCTTTGAAACTTGACACAATAAAGCAGTTTCAAGTTCTATCTCTATGGTTTGTTTGCTTTTGATGTAGCCCTAAGCAGAGAGTGGCGAAAATCACTTTCATGGAAAGGGGTTGCCAAGCTTCCAAAAAACTACGAGTTGCCTGAAATCTCAGCCAACATTTTTTCACCCAATCTTCATGATTCTTTCAGGTAATGATCAGTACACCACAACCACTTGGATCACCAAATTTCGTTCTTCTATGTTAAACCGTTCGTTTGCAGTAACCGTTTTCATTTTTAGGTTTCACTCTGTTTTCTCCTATAGGGATACATGTATTTGGAACTCTAAATCAAACTCGGTTTGTGCTAGCTCTTTGAAACTTGACACAATAAAGCAGTTTCAAGTTCTATCTCTATGGTTTGTTTGCTGTTGATGTAGCCCTAAGCAGAGTCTGGCGAAAATCACTTTCATGGAAAGGGGTTGCCAAGCTTCCAAAAAACTACGAGTTGCTTGAAATCTCAGCCAACATTTTTTCACCCAATCTTGATGATTCTTTCAGGTAATGATCAGTACACCAAAACCACTTGGCTCACCAAATTTCGTTCTTCTAGGTTAAACCGTTCATTTGCAGTAACCGTTTTCATTTTTAGGTTTCACTCTGTTTTCTCCTATAAGGATATATGTGTTTGGAACTCTAAATCAAACTCGGTTTGTGCTAGCTCTTTGAAACTTGACACAATAAAGCAGTTTCAAGTTCTATCTCTATGGTTTGTTTGCTTTTGATGTAGCCCTAAGCAGAGAGTGGCGAAAATCACTTTCATGGAAAGGGGTTGCCAAGCTTCCAAAAAACTACGAGTTGCCTGAAATCTCAGCCAACATTTTTTCACCCAATCTTCATGATTCTTTCAGGTAATGATCAGTACACCAAAACCACTTGGATCACCAAATTTCGTTCTTCTAGGTTAAACCGTTCGTTTGCAGTAACCGTTTTCATTTTTAGGTTTCACTCTGTTTTCTCCTATAGGGATACATGTATTTGGAACTCTAAATCAAACTCGGTTTGTGCTAGCTCTTTGAAACTTGACACAATAATGCAGTTTCAAGTTCTATCTCTATGGATTGTTTGCTGTTGATGTAGCCCTAAGCAGAGACTGGCGAAAATCACTTTCATTGAAAGGGGTTGCCAAGCTTCCAAAAAACTACGAGTTGACTGAAATCTCAGCCAACATTTTTTCACCCAATCTTGATGATTCTTTCCGATAATGATCAGTACACCAAAACCACTTGGCTCACCATATTTCGTTCTTCTAGGTTAAACCGTTCGTTTGCAGTAACCGTTTTAATTTTTAGGTTTCACTCTGTTTTCTCCTATAGAAATTCATGTATTTGGAACTCTACATGAAACACGGATTGTGCTGGCTCTTTGAAACTTGACACAATAAAGCAGTTTCAAGTTCTATCTCTATGGTTTGTTTGCTGTTGATGTAGCCCTAAGCAGAGTCTGGCGAAAATCACTTTCATGGAAAGGGGTTGCCAAGCTTCCAAAAAACTACGAGTTGCTTGAAATCTCAGCCAACATTTTTTCACCCAATCTTGATGATTCTTTCAGGTAATGATCAGTACACCAAAACCACTTGGCTCACCAAATTTCGTTCTTCTAGGTTATACCGTTCGTTTGCAGTAACCGTTTTCATTTTTAGGTTTCACTCTGTTTTCTCCTATAAGGATATATGTGTTTGGAACTCTAAATCAAACTCGGTTTGTGCTAGCTCTTTGAAACTTGACACAATAAAGCAGTTTCAAGTTCTATCTCTATGGTTTGTTTGCTTTTGATGTAGCCCTAAGCAGAGAGTGGCGAAAATCACTTTCATGGAAAGGGGTTGCCAAGCTTCCAAAAAACTACGAGTTGCCTGAAATCTCAGCCAACATTCTTTCACCCAATCTTGATGATTCTTTCAGGTAATGATCAGTACACCAAATCCACTTGGATCACCCAATTTCGTTCTTCTAGGTTAAACCGTTCGTTTGCAGTAACCGTTTTCATTTTTAGGTTTCACTCTGTTTTCTCCTCTAGGGATACATGTATTTGGAACTCTAAATCAAACAAGGTTTGTGCTAGCTCTTTGAAACTTGACACAATAAAGCAGTTTCAAGTTCTATCTCTATGGTTTGTTTGCTGTTGATGTAGCCCTAAGCAGAGACTGGCGAAAATCACTTTCATGGAAAGGGTTGCCAAGCTTCCAAAAAACTACGAATTGACTGATATCTCAGCCAACATTTTTTCACCCAATCTAGATGATTCTTTCCGATAATGATCAGTACACCAAAACCGCTTGGCTCACCATATTTCGTTCTTCTAGGTTAAACCGTTCGTTTGCAGTAACCGTTTTCATTTTTAGGTTTCACTCTGTTTTCTCCTATAGGGATACATGTATTTGGAACTCTACATGAAACACGGATTGTGCTGGCTCTTTGAAACTTGACACAATAAAGCAGTTTCAAGTTCTATCTCTATGGTTTGTTTGCTGTTGATGTAGCCCTAAGCAGAGTCTGGCGAAAATCACTTTCATGGAAGGGGTTGCCAAGCTTCCAAAAAACTACGAGTTGCTTGAAATCTCAGCCAACATTTTTTCACCCAATCTTGATGATTCTTTCAGGTAATGATCAGTACACCAAAACCACTTGGATCACCAAATTTCGTTCTTCTAGGTTAAACCATTCGTTTGCAGTAACCGTTTTCATTTTTAGGTTTCACTCTGTTTTCTCCTATAGGGATACATGTATTTGGAACTCTAAATCAAACACGATTTGTGCTAGCTCCTTAAAACTTGACACAATAAAGCAGTTTCAAGTTCTATCTCTATGGTTTGTTTGCTGTTGATGTAGCCCTAAGCAGAGTCTGGCGAAAATCACTTTCATGGAAAGGGGTTGCCAAGCTTCCAAAAAACTACGAGTTGCTTGAAATATCAGCCAACATTTTTTCACCCAATCTTGATGATTCTTTCAGGTAATGATCAGTACACCAAAACCACTTGGCTCACCAAATTTCGTTCTTCTAGGTTAAACCGTTCGTTTGCAGTAACCGTTTTCATTTTTAGGTTTCACTCTGTTTTCTCCTATAGGGATACATGTATTTGGAACTCTAAATCAAACTCGGTTTGTGCTAGCTCTTTGAAACTTGACACAATAAAGCAGTTTCAAGTTCTATCTCTATGGATTGTTTACTGTTGATGTAGCCCTAAGCAGAGACTGGCGAAAATCACTTTCATGGAAAGGGGTTGCCAAGCTTCCAAAAAACTACGAGTTGACTGAAATCTCAGCCAACATTTTTTCACCCAATCTTGATGATTCTTTCCGATAATGATCAGTACACCAAAACCACTTGGCTCACCATATTTCGTTCTTCTAGGTTAAACCGTTCGTTTGCAGTAACCGTTTTCATTTTTAGGTTTCACTCTGTTTTCTCCTATAGGGATACATGTATTTGGAACTCTAAATGAAGCACGTATTGTGCTGGCTCTTTGAAACTTGACACAATAAAGCAGTTTCAAGTTCTATCTCTATGGTTTGTTTGCTTTTGATGTAGCCCTAAGCAGAGAGTGGCGAAAATCACTTTCATGGAAAGGGGTTGCCAAGCTTCCAAAAAACTACGAGTTGCCTGAAATCTCAGCCAACATTTTTTCACCCAATCTTCATGATTCTTTCAGGTAATGATCAGTACACCAAAACCACTTGGATCACCAAATTTCGTTCTTCTAGGTTAAACCGTTCGTTTGCAGTAACCGTTTTCATTTTTAAGTTTCACTCTGTTTTCTCCTATACGGATACATGTATTTGGAACTCTAAATCAAACTCGGTTTGTGCTAGCTCTTTGAAACTTGACACAATAAAGCAGTTTCAAGTTCTATCTCTATGGATTGTTTGCTGTTGATGTAGCCCTAAGCAGAGACTGGCGAAAATCACTTTCATTGAAAGGGGTTGCCAAGCTTCCAAAAAACTACGAGTTGACTGAAATCTCAGCCAACATTTTTTCACCCAATGTTGATGATTCTTTCCGATAATGATCAGTACACCAAAACCACTTGGCTCACCATATTTCGTTCTTCTAGGTTAAACCGTTCGTTTGCAGTAACCGTTTTCATTTTTAGGTTTCACTCTGTTTTCTCCTATAGGGATACATGTATTTGGAACTCTACATGAAACACGGATTGTGCTGGCTCTTTGAAACTTGACACTGTAAAGCAGTTTCAAGTTCTATCTCTATGGTTTGATTGCTGTTGAAGTAGCCCTAAGCAGAGACTGGCGAAAAACAATTTAATGGAAAGGGGTTGTCAAGCTATCAAAAAACTACGAGTTGCCTGAAATCTCTGCAAACATTTTTTCACCCAATCTTGATGATTCTTTCAGGTAATGATCAGTACACCAAAACCACTTGGCTCACCAAATTTCGTTCTTCTAGGTTAAACCGTTCGTTTGCAGTAACCGTTTTCTTTTTTAGGTTTCACTCTGTTTTCTCCTATAGGGATACATGTATTTGGAACTCTAAATCAAACACGGTTTGTGCTAGCTCTTTGAAACTTGACACAATAAAGCAGTTTCAAGTTCTATCTCTTTGGTTTGTTTGCTGTTGATGTAGCCCTAAGAGAGACTGGCGAAAATCACTTTAATGGAAAGGGGTTGCCAAGCTATCAAAAAACTACGAGTTGCCTGAAATCTCAGCCAACATTTTTTCACCCAATCTTGATGATTCTTTCAGGTATTGATCAGTACACCAAAACCACTTGGCTCACGAAATTTCGTTCTTCTAGGTTAAACCGTTTGTTTGCAATAATTGTTTTCATTTTTAGGTCTCACTCTGTTTTCTCCTATAGGGATACATGTATTTGGAACTCTAAATCAAACACGGTTTGTGCTAGCTCTTTGAAACTTGACACAATAAAGCAGATTCAAGTTCTATCTCTATGGTTTGTTTGCTGTTGATGTAGCCCTAAGCAGAGACTGGCGAAAATCACTTTCATGGAAAGAGGTTGCCAAGCTTCTAAAAAAATACGAGTTTCCTGAAATCTCAGCAAACATTTTTTGACCCAATCTTGATGATTCTTTCAGGTAATGATCAGTACACCAAAACCACTTGTCTCACCAAATTTCGTCCTTCTATGTTAAACCGTTCGTTTGCAGTAACCGTTTTCATTTTTAGATCTCACTCTGTTTTCTCCTATAGGGATACATGTATTTGGAACTCTAAATCAAACACGGTTCGTGCTAGCTCTTTAAAACTTGATACAATAAAGCAGTTTCAAGTTCTATCTCTATGGTTTGTTTGCTGTTAATGTAGCCCTAAGCAGAGACTGGCGAAAATCACTTTCATGGAAAGGTTTTGCCAAGCCTCCAAAAAACTACGAGTTGCCTGAACTCTCAGCAAACATTTCTTCACGCAATCTTGATGATTCTTTCAGGTAATGATCAGTACACGAAAACCACTTGTCTCACCAAATTTCGTCCTTCTAGGTTAAACCGTTCGTTTGCAGTAACCGTTTTCATTTTTAGGTTTCACTCTGTTTTCTCGAATAGAGATACATGTATTTGGAACTCTAAATCAAACACGGTTTGTGCTAGCTCTTTGAAACTTGATACAATAAAGCAGTTTCAAGTTCTATCTCTATGGTTTGTTTGCTGTTGATGTAGCCCTAAGCTGAGACTGGCGAAAATCACTTTCATGGAAAGGGGTTGCCAAGCTTCCAAAAAAACTACGAGTTGCCTGCAATCTCAGCAAATAATTTTTCACCCAATCTTTATGATTCTTTCAGGTAATGATCAGTACACCAAAACCGCTTGGCTCACCATATTTCGTTCTTCTAGGTTAAACCGTTCGTTTGCAGTAACCGTTTTCATTTTTAGGTTTCACTCTGTTTTCTCCTATAGGGATACATGTATTTGGAACTCTACATGAAACACGGATTGTGCTGGCTCTTTGAAACTTGACACAATAAAGCAGTTTCAAGTTCTATCTCTATGGTTTGTTTGCTGTTGATGTAGCCCTAAGCAGAGTCTGGCGAAAATCACTTTCATGGAAAGGTGTTGCCAAGCTTCCAAAAAACTACGAGTTGCTTGAAATCTCAGCCAACATTTTTTCACCCAATCTTGATGATTCTTTCAGGTAATGATCAGTACACCAAAACCACTTGGCTCACCAAATATCGTTCTTCTAGGTTAAACCATTCGTTTGCAGTAACCGTTTTCATTTTTAGGTTTCACTCTGTTTTCTCCTATAGGGATACATGTATTTGGAACTCTAAATCAAACACGATTTGTGCTAGCTCCTTAAAACTTGACACAATAAAGCAGTTTCAAGTTCTATCTCTATGGTTTGTTTGCTGTTGATGTAGCCCTAAGCAGAGTCTGGCGAAAATCACTTTCATGGAAAGGGGTTGCCAAGCTTCCAAAAAACTACGAGTTGCTTGAAATCTCAGCCAACATTTTTTCACCCAATCTTGATGATTCTTTCAGGTAATGATCAGTACACCACAACCACTTGGCTCACCAAATTTCGTTCTTCTAGGTTAAACCATTCGTTTGCAGTAACCGTTTTCATTTTTAGGTTTCACTCTGTTCTCCTATAGGGATACATGTATTTGGAACTCTAAATCAAACACGGTTTTTGCTAGCTCTTTAAAACTTGACACAATAAAGCAGTTTCAAGTTCTATCTCTATGGTTTGTTTGCTGTTGATGTAGCCCTAAGCAGAGTCTGGCGAAAATCTCTTTCATGGAAAGAGGTTGCCAAGCTTCCAAAAAACTACGAGTTGCTTGAAATATCATCCAACATTTTTTCACCAAATCTTGATGATTCTTTCAGGTAATGATCAGTACACCAAAACCACTTGGCTCACCAAATTTCGTTCTTCTAGGTTAAACCGTTCGTTTGCAGTAACCGTTTTCATTTTTAGGTTTCACTCTGTTTTCTCCTATAGGGATACATGTATTTGAAACTCTAAATCAAACACGGTTTGTGCTAGCTCTTTGAAACTTGACACAATAAAGCAGTTTCAAGTTCTATCTCTATGGTTTGTTTGCTGTTGATGTAGCCCTAAGCAGAGACTGGCCAAAAACACTTTAATGGAAAGGGGTTGCCAAGCTGTCAAAAAACTACGAGTTGCCTGAAATCTCAGCAAACATTTTTTCACCCAATCTTGATGATTCTTTCAGGTAATGATCAGTACACCAAAACCACTTGGCTCACCAAATTTCGTTCTTCTAGGTTAAACCGTTCGTTTGCAGTAACCGTTTTCTTTTTTAGGTTTCACTCTGTTTTCTCCTATAGGGATACATGTATTTGGAACTCTAAATCAAACACGGTTTGTGCTAGCTCTTTGAAACTTGACACAATAAAGCAGTTTCAAGTTCTATCTCTATGGTTTGTTTGCTGTTGATGTAGCCCTAAGAGAGACTGGCGAAAATCACGTTAATGGAAAGGGGTTGCCAAGCTATCAAAAAACTACGAGTTCCCTGAAATCTCAGCCAACATTTTTTCACCCAATCTTGAAGATTCTTTCAGGTATTGATCAGTACACCAAAACCACTTGGCTCACGAAATTTCGTTCTTCTAGGTTAAATCGTTTGTTTGCAATAATCGTTTTCATTTTTAGGTCTCACTCTGTTTTCTCCTATAGGGATACATGTATTTGGAACTCTAAATCAAACATGGTTTGTGCTAGCTCTTTGAAACTTGACACAATAAAGCAGATTCAAGTTCTATCTCTATGGTTTGTTTGCTGTTGATGTAGCCCTAAGCAGAGACTGGCGAAAATCACTTTCATGGAAAGAGGTTCCCAAGCTTCTAAAAAAATACGAGTTTCCTGAAATCTCAGCAAACATTTTTTGACCCAATCTTGATGATTCTTTCAGGTAATGATCAGTACACCAAAACCACTTGGCTCATCAAATTTCGTTCTTCTAGGTTAAACCATTCGTTTGCAGTAACCGTTTTCATTTTTAGGTTTCACTCTGTTTTCTCCTATAGGGATACATGTATTTGGAACTCTAAATCAAACACGATTTGTGCTAGCTCTTTAAAACTTGACACAATAAAGCAGTTTCAAGTTCTATCTCTATGGTTTGTTTGCTGTTGATGTAGCCCTAAGTAGAGTCTGGCGAAAATCACTTTCATGGAAAGAGGTTGCCAAGCTTCCAAAAAACTACGAGTTGCTTGAAATATCATCCAACATTTTTTCACCAAATCTTGATGATTCTTTCAGGTAATGATCAGTACACCAAAACCACTTGGCTCACCAAATTTCGTTCTTCTAGGTTAAACCGTTCGTTTGCAGTAACCGTTTTCATTTTTAGGTTTCACTCTGTTTTCTCCTATAGGGATACATGTATTTGAAACTCTAAATCAAACACGGTTTGTGCTAGCTCTTTGAAACTTGACACAATAAAGAAGTTTCAAGTTCTATCTCTATGGTTTATTTGCTATTGATGTAGCCCTAAGCAGAGACTGGCGAAAAACAATTTAATGGAAAGGGGTTGCCAAGCTATCAAAAAACTACGAGTTGCCTGAAATCTCAGCAAACATTTTTTCACCCAATCTTGATGATTCTTTCAGGTAATGATCAGTACACCAAAACCACTTGGCTCACCAAATTTCGTTCTTCTAGGTTAAACCGTTCGTTTGCAATAATCGTTTTCATTTTTAGGTCTCACTCTGTTTTCTCCTATAGGGATACATGTATTTGGAACTCTAAATCAAACACGGTTTGTGCTAGCTCTTTGAAACTTGACACAATAAAGCAGATTCAAATTCTATCTCTATGGTTTGTTTGCTGTTGATGTAGCCCTAAGCAGAGACTGGCCAAAATCACTTCCATGGAAAGAGGTTGCCAAGCTTCTAAAAAAATACGAGTTTCCTGTAATCTCAGCAAACATTTTTTGACCCAATCTTGATGATTCTTTCAGGTAATGATCAGTACACCAAAACCACTTGTCTCACCAAATTTCGTCCTTCTAGGTTAAACCGTTCTTTTGCAGTAACCGTTTTCATTTTTAGATCTCACTCTGTTTTCTCCTATAGGGATACATGTATTTGGAACTCTAAATCAAACACGGTTTGTGCTAGCTCTTTAAAACTTGATACAATAAAGCAGTTTCAAGTTCTATCTCTATGGTTTGTTTGCTGTTGATGTAGCCCTAAGCAGAGACTGGCGAAAATCACTTTCATGGAAAGGTTTTGCCAAGCCTCCAAAAAACTACGAGTTGCCTGAACTCTCAGCCAACATTTTTTCACCCAATCTTGATGATTCTTTCAGGTAATGATCAGTACACCAAAACCACTTGTCTCACCAAATTTCGTCCTTCTAGGTTAAACCGTTCGTTTGCAGTAACCGTTTTCATTTTTAGGTTTCACTCTGTTTTCTCCTATAGGGATACATGTATTTGGAACTCTAAATCAAACACGGGTTTGTGCTAGGTCTTTGAATCTTGATACAATAAAGCAGTTTCAAGTTCTATCTCTATGGTTTGTTTGCTGTTGATGTAGCCCTAAGCTGAGACTGGCGAAAATCACTTTCATGGAAAGGGTTTGCCAAGCTTCCAAAAAACTACGAGTTGCCTGCAATCTCAGCAAATAATTTTTCACCCAATCTTTATGATTCTTTCAGGTAATGATCAGTACACCAAAACCACTTGGCTCACCAAATTTCGTTCTTCTAGGTTAAACCGTTCGTTTGCAGTAACCGTTTTCATTTTTAGGTTTCACTCTGTTTTCTCCTATAGGGATACATGTATTTGGAACTCAAAATCAAACACGGTTTGTGCTAGCTCGTTGAAACTTGACACAATAAAGTAGTTTAAAGTTCTATCTCTATGGTTTGTTTGCTGTTGATGTAGCCCTAAGCAGAATCTGGCGAAAATCACTTTCATGGAAAGAGGTTGCCAAGCTTCCAAAAAACTACGAGTTGCTTGAAATATCATCCAACATTTTTTCACCCAATCTTGATGATTCTTTCAGGTAATGATCAGTACACCAAAACCACTTGCCTCACCAAATTTCGTCCTTCTAGGTTAAACCGTTCGTTTGCAGTAACCGTTTTCATTTTTAGGTCTCACTCTGTTTTCTCCTATAGGGATACATGTATTTGGAACTCTAAATCAAACACGGTTTGTGCTAGCTCATTGAAACTTGACACAACAAAGCAGATTCAAGTTCTATCTCTATGGTTTGTTTGCTGTTGATGTAGCCCTAAGCAGAGACTGGCGAAAATCACTTTCATGGAAAGAGGTTGCCAAGCTTCTAAAAAAATACGAGTTTCCTGAAATCTCAGCAAACATTTTTTGACCAAATCTTGATGATTCTTTCAGGAAATGATCAGTACACCAAAACCACTTGTCTCACCAAATTTCGTCCTTCTAGGTTAAACCGTTCTTTTGCAGTAACCGTTTTCATTTTTAGATCTCACTCTGTTTTCTCCTATAGGGATACATGTATTTGGAACTCTAAATCAAACACGGTTTGTGCTAGCTCTTTAAAACTTGATACAATAAAGCAGTTTCAAGTTCTATCTCTATGGTTTGTTTGCTGTTGATGTAGCCCTAAGCAGAGACTGGCGAAAATCACTTTCATGGAAAGGTTTTGCCAAGCCTCCAAAAAACTACGAGTTGCCTGAACTCTCAGCCAACATTTTTTCACCCAATCTTGATGATTCTTTCAGGTAATGATCAGTACACCAAAACCACTTGGCTCACCAAATTTCGTCTTTCTAGGTTAAACCGTTCGTTTGCAGTAACCGTTTTCATTTTTAGGTTTCACTCTGTTTTCTCCTATAGGGATACATGTATTTGGAACTCTAAACCAAACACGGTTTGTGCTAGCTCTTTGAAACTTGATACAATAAAGCAGTTTCAAGTTCTATCTCTATGGTTTGTTTGCTGTTGATGTAGCCCTAAGCTGAGACTGGCGAAAATCACTTTCATGGAAAGGGGTTGCCAAGCTTCCAAAAAACTACGAGTTGCCTGCAATCTCAGCAAATAATTTTTCACCCAATCTTTATGATTCTTTCAGGTAATGATCAGTACACCAAAACCACTTGTCTCACCAAATTTCGTTCTTCTAGGTTAAACCGTTCGTTTGCAGTAACCGTTTTCATTTTTAGGTTTCACTCTGTTTTCTCCTATAGGGATACATATATTTGGAACTCAAAATCAAACACGGTTTGTGCTAGCTCGTTGAAACTTGACACAATAAAGTAGTTTAAAGTTCTATCTCTATGGATTGTTAGCTATTGATGTAGCCCTAAGCAGAGACTGGCGAAAATCACTTTCATGGAAAGGGGTTGCCAAGCTTCCAAAAAACTACGAGTTGCCTGCAATCTCAGCAAATAATTTTTCACCCAATCTTTATGATTCTTTCAGGTAATGATCAGTACACCAAAACCACTTGGCTCACCAAATTTCGTTCTTCTAGGTTAAACCGTTCGTTTGCAGTAACCGTTTTCATTTTTAGGTTTCACTCTGTTTTCTCCTATAGGGATACATGTATTTGGAACTCTAAATCAAACACGGTTTGTGCTAGCTCGTTGAAACTTGACACAATAAAGTAGTTTAAAGTTCTATCTCTATGGTTTGTTAGCTATTGATGTAGCCCTAAGCAGAGACTGGCGAAAATCACTTTCATGGAAAGGGGTTGCCAATCTTCCAAAAAACTACGAGTTGCCTGAAATCTCAGCCAACATTTTTTCACCCAATCTTGATGATTCTTTCAGGTAATTATCAGTACACCAAAACAACTTGTCTCACCAAATTTCGTATTTCTAGGTTAAACCGTTCGTTTGCAGTATCCTTTTTCATTTTTAGGTTTGACTCTGTTTTCTCCTACAGTGATACATGTATTTGGAACTCTAAATTAAACACGGTTTGTGATAGCTCTTTGAAACTTGACACAATAAAGCAGTTTCAAGTTCTATCTCTATGGTTTGTTTGCTGTTGATGTAGCCCTAAGCAGATTCTGGCGAAAATCACTTTCATGGAAAGGGGTTGCCAAGCTCTCAAAAAACTACGAGTTGCTTGAAATCTAAGCAAACATTTTTTCACCCAATCTTGATGATTCTTTCAGGTAATGATCAGTACACCAAAACCACTTGGCTCACCAAATTTCGTTCTTCTAGGTTAAACCATTCGTTTGCAGTAACCGTTTTCATTTTTAGGTTTCACTCTGTTTTCTCCTATAGGGATACATGTATTTCGAACTCTAAATCAAACACGATTTGTGCTAGCTCCTTAAAACTTGACACAATAAAGCAGTTTCAAGTTCTATCACTATGGTTTGTTTGCTGTTGATGTAGCCCTAAGCAGAGTCTGGCGAAAATCACTTTCATGGAAAGAGGTTGCCAACCTTCTAAAAAACTACGAGTTGCCTGCAATCTCAGCAAATAATTTTTCACCCAATCTTTATGATTCTTTCAGGTAATGATCAGTACACCAAAACCACTTGGCTCACCAAAGTTCGTTCTCCTAGGTTAAACCGTTCGTTTGCAGTAACCGTTTTCATTTTTAGGTTTCACTCTGTTTTCTCCGATAGGGATACATGTATTTGAAACTCTAAATCAAACACGGTTTGTGCTAGATTTTTGAAACTTGACACAATAAAGCAGTTTCAAGTTCTATCTCTATGGTTTGTTTGCTGTTGATGTAGCCCTAAGCAGAGACTGGCGAAAATCACTTTAATAGAAAGGGGTTGCCAAGCTATCAAAAACTACGAGTTGCCTGAAATCTCAGCAAACATTTTTTCACCCAATCTTGATGATTCTTTCAGGTAATGATCAGTACACCAAAACCACTTGGCTCACCAAATTTCGTTCTTCTAGGTTAAACCGTTCGTTTGCAGTAACCGTTTTCTATTTTAGGTTTCACTCTGTTTTCTCCTATAGGGATACATGTATTTGGAACTCTAAATCAAACACGGTTTGTGCTAGCCCTTTGAAACTTGACACAATAAAGCAGTTTCAAGTTCTATCACTATGGTATGTTTGCTGTTGATGTAGCCCTAAGCAGAGACTGGCGAAAATCACTTTCATGGAAAGGGGTTGCCAACCTTCCAAAAAACTACGAGTTGCCTGAAATCTCAGCAAACATTTTTTCACCCAATCTTGATGATTCTTTCAGGTAAGGATCAGTACACGAAAACCACTTGGCTCACCAAATTTCGTCCTTCTAGGTTAAACTGTTCGTTTGCAGTAATCGTTTTCTTTTTGAGGTTTCACTCTGTTTTCTCCTATAGGGATACATATATTTGGAACTCTAAATCAAACACGGTTTGTGCTAGCTCTTTGAAAGTTGACACAATAAGCAATTTCAAGTTCTATCACTATGGTTTGTTTGCTGTTGATGTAGCCTTAAGCAGAGAGTAGCGAAAATCACTTTCATGGAAAGGGTTGCCAGCTTCCAAAAAACTACGAGTTGCCTGAAATCTCAGCAAACATTTTTTCACCCAATCTTGATGAGTCTTTCAGGTAATAATCAGTACACCAAAACTACTAGGCTCACCAAGTTTCGTTCTTCTAGGTTAAACCGTTCGTTTGCAGTAACCGTTTTCATTTTTAGATTTCACTCTGTTTTTTCCTATATGGATACATGTATTTGGAACCCTTAATCAAACACAGTTTGTGCTAGCTCTTTGAAACTTGACACAATAAAGCAGTTTAAAGTTCTATCTCTATGGTTGGTTTGCTGTGGATGTAGCCCTAAGCAGAGACCGGCGAAAATCACTTTCAAGGAAAGGGGTTGCCAGGCTTCCAAAAAACTACGAGTTGCCTGAAATCTCAGCCAACATTTTTTCACCCAATCTTGATGATTCTTTCAGGTAATGATCAGTACACCAAAACCACTTGTCTCACCAAATTTCGTATTTCTAGGTTAAACCGTTCGTTTGCAGTATCCTTTTTCATTTTTAGGTTTGACTCTGTTTTCTCCTACAGTGATACATGTATTTGGAACTCTAAATTAAACACGGTTTGTGATAGCTCTTTGAAACTTGACACAATAAAGCAGTTTCAAGTTCTATCTCTATGGTTTGTTTGCTGTTGATGTAGCCCTAAGCAGATTCTGGCGAAAATCACTTTCATGGAAAGGGGTTGCCAAGCTTCCAAAAAACTACGAGTTGCTTGAAATCTAAGCAAACATTTTTTCACCCAATCTTGATGATTCTTTCAGGTAATGATCAGTACACCAAAACCACTTGGCTCACCAAATTTCGTTCTTCTAGGTTAAACCATTATTTTGCAGTAACCGTTTTCATTTTTAGGTTTCACTCTGTTTTCTCCTATAGGGATACATGTATTTCGAACTCTAAATCAAACACGATTTGTGCTAGCTCCTTAAAACTTGACACAATAAAGCAGTTTCAAGTTCTATCACTATGGTTTGTTTGCTGTTGATGTAGCCCTAAGCAGAGTCTGGCGAAAATCACTTTCATGGAAAGAGGTTGCCAAGCTTCTAAAAAACTACGAGTTGCCTGCAATCTCAGCAAATAATTTTTCACCCAATCTTTATGATTCTTTCAGGTAATGATCAGTACACCAAAACCACTTGGCTCACCAAATTTCGTTCTCCTAGGTTAAACCGTTCGTTTGCAGTAACCGTTTTCATTTTTAGGTTTCACTCTGTTTTCTCCTATAGGGATACATGTATTTGAAACTCTAAATCAAACACGGTTTGTGCTAGCTTTTTGAAACTTGACACAATAAAGCAGTTTCAAGTTCTATCTCTATGGTTTGTTTGCTGTTGATGTAGCCCTAAGCAGAGACTGGCGAAAATCACTTTAATGGAAAGGGGTTGCCAAGCTATCAAAAACTACGAGTTGCCTGAAATCTCAGCAAACATTTTTTCACCCAATCTTGATGATTCTTTCAGGTAATGATCAGTACACCAAAACCACTTGGCTCACCAAATTTCGTTCTTCTAGGTTAAACCGTTCGTTTGCAGTAACCGTTTTCTTTTTTAGGTTTCACTCTGTTTTCTCCTATAGGGATACATGTATTTGGAACTCTAAATCAAACACGGTTTGTGCTAGCCCTTTGAAACTTGACACAATAAAGCAGTTTCAAGTTCTATCACTATGGTTTGTTTGCTGTTGATGTAGCCCTAAGCAGAGACTGGCGAAAATCACTTTCATGGAAAGGGGTTGCCAACCTTCCAAAAAACTACGAGTTGCCTGAAATCTCAGCAAACATTTTTTCACCCAATCTTGATGATTCTTTCAGGTAAGGATCAGTACACCAAAACCACTTGGCTCACCAAATTTAGTCCTTCTAGGTTAAACCGTTCGTTTGCAGTAATCGTTTTCTTTTTGAGGTTTCACTCTGTTTTCTCCTATAGGGATACATATATTTGGAACTCTAAATCAAACACGGTTTGTGCTAGCTCTTTGAAACTTGACACAATAAAGCAGTTTCAAGTTCTATCTCTATGGTTTGTTTGCTGTTGATGTAGCCTTAAGCAGAGAGTAGCGAAAATCACTTTCATGGAAAGGGTTGCCAGCTTCCAAAAAACTACGAGTTGCCTGAAATCTCAGCAAACATTTTTTCACCCAATCTTGATGAGTCTTTCAGGTAATAATCAGTACACCAAAACTACTAGGCTCACCAAGTTTCGTTCTTCTAGGTTAAACCGTTCGTTTGCAGTAACCGTTTTCATTTTTAGATTTCACTCTGTTTTTTCCTATATGGATACATGTATTTGGAACCCTTAATCAAACACAGTTTGTGCTAGCTCTTTGAAACTTGACACAATAAAGCAGTTTCAAGTTCTATCTCTATGGTTGGTTTGCTGTGGATGTAGCCCTAAGCAGAGACCGGCGAAAATCACTTTCAAGGAAAGGGGTTGCCAGGCTTCCAAAAAACTACGAGTTGCCTGAAATCTCAGCAAACATTTTTTCACCCAATCTTAATGAGTCTTTCAGGTAATGATCAGTACATCAAAACCACTAGGCTCACCAAGTTTCGTTCTTCTAGGTTAAACAGTTCGTTTGCAGTAACCGTTTTCATTTTTAGATTTCACTCTGTTTTCTCCTATAGGGATACATGTATTTGGAACTTTAAATCAAACCCGGTTTGTGCTAGATCTTTGAAACTTGACACAATAAAGCATTTTTAAGTTATATTTCTATGGTTTGTTTGCTGTTGATGTAGCCCTAAGCAGAGTCTGGCGAAAATCACTTTCACGGAAAGGGGTTGCCAAGCTTACAAAAAACTACGACTTGCCTGAAATATCAGAAACATTTTTTCACCCAATTTTGATGATTCTTTCAGATAATGATCAGTACACCAAAACCACTTGGCTCACCAAATTTCGTTCTTCTAGGTTAAATCGTTCATTTGCAGTAACCGTTTTCATTTTTAGGTTTCACTCTGTTTTCTCCTACAGGGATACATGTATTTGGAACTCTAAATCACACACGGTTTGTGCTAGCTCTTTGAAACTTGACAAAATAAAGCAGTGTCAACTTCTATCTCTATGGTTTCTTTGCTGTTGATGTAGCCCTAAGCAGAAACTGGGGAAAATCGCTTTTATGGAAAGGGGTTGCCAAGCTTCAAAAAAACTACGAGTTGCCTGAAATCTCAGCAAACATTTTTTCTCCCAATCTTGATTATTTCAGGTAATGATCAGTACACCAAAACGACTTGGCTCACCAAAGTTAGTTCTTCTAGGTTAAACTGTTCTTTTGCAGTAACCGTTTCATTTTTAAGTTTCAATCTGTTTTCTCCTATAGGGATACATGTATTTGGAACTCTAAATCAAACACCGTTTGTGCTAGCTCTTTGAAACTTGACACAATAAAGCAGTTTGAAGTTCTATCTCTATGGTTTGTTTGCTGTTGATGTAGCCCTAAGCAGAGACTGGCGAAAATCACTTTCATGGAAAGGGGTTGCCAAGCTTCCAAAAAACTACGAGTTGCCTGAAATCTCAGCAAACATTTTTTCACCCAATCTTGATGATTCTTTCAGGTAATGATCAGTACACCAAAACCACTTGGCTCACCAAATTTCGTTCTTCTAGGTTTAACCGTTCGTTTGCTGTAACCGTTTTCATTTTTACGTTTCACTCTGTTTTCTCCTATAGGGATACATGTATTTGGAACTCTAAATTAAACAGGGTTTGTGCTAGCTCTTTGAAACTTGACACAATAAAGCAGTTTTAAGTTCTGTCTCTATGGTTTGTTTGTTGTTGATGTAGCCCTAAGAAGAGACTGGCGAAAATCACTTTCATGGACAGGGGTTGCCAAGCTTCCAAAAAACTAAGAGTTGCCTGAAATCTCAGCAAACATTTTTTCACCCAATCTTGATGATTCTTTCAGGTAATGATCAGTACACCAAAACCACTTAGCTCACCAAATTTTGTTCTTCTAGCTTAAACCATTCGTTTGCAGTAACCGTTTTCATTTTTAGGTTTCACTCTGTTTTCTCCAATA
Source organism: Ictidomys tridecemlineatus (assembly GCF_052094955.1). Lineage (NCBI taxonomy): Eukaryota > Metazoa > Chordata > Mammalia > Rodentia > Sciuridae > Ictidomys > Ictidomys tridecemlineatus. The sequence goes on along the minus strand of NW_027521091.1, from coordinate 34,351 downwards.
GGGATACATGTATTTGGAACTCTAAATCAAACTCGGTTTTGCTAGCTCTTTGAAACTTGACACAATAAAGTAGTTTCAAGTTCTATATCTATGGTTGGTTTGCTGTTGATGTAGCCCTAAGCGGAGACTGGCTAAAATCACTTTAATTTAAAGGGGTTGCCAAGCTTCCAAAAAACTACGAGTTGCCTGAAATCTCAGCAAACATTTTTTCACCCAATCTTGATGATTCTTTCAGGTAATGATCAGTACACCAAAACAACTTGGCTCACCAAATTTCGTTCTTCTAAGTTAAACCGGTCGTTTACAATAACCGTTTTCATTTTTAGGTTTCACTCTGATTTCTCCTATAGGGATACATGTATTTGGAACTCTAAATCAAACACGGTTTGAGCTAGCTCTTTGAAACTTGACACAATAAAGCAGTTTCAAGTTCTATCTCTATTGTTTGTTTGCTGTTGATGTAGCCCTAAGCAGAGACTGGCGAAAATCACTTACATGGAAAGGGGTTGCCAAGCTTCCAAAAAACTACTAGTTGCCTGAAATCTCAGAAAATATTTTTTCACCAATCTTGATGATTCTTTCAGGAAATGATCAGTACACCAAAACGACTTGGCTCACCAAATTTAGTTCTTCTAGGTTAAACCGTTCGTTTGCAGTACCGTTTTCATTTTTAGGTTTCACTCTGTTTTCTCCTATAGGGATACATGTATTTGGAACTCTAAATCAAACACGGTTTGTGCTAGCTCTTTGAAACTTGACGCAATAAAGCCGTTTCAAGTTCTATCTCTATGGTTTGTTTGCTGTTGATGTAGCCCTAAGCAGAGACTGGCGAAAATCACTTTCATAGAAACGGGTTGCCAAGCTTCCAAAAAACTACGAGTTGCCTGAAATCTCAGCAAACATTTTTTCACCCAATCTTGATGATTCTTTCAGGTAATGATCAGTACACCAAAACCACTTGGCTCACCAAATTTCGTTCTTCTAGGTTGAACCATTCGTTTGCAGTAACCGTTTTCATTTTTAGGTTTCACTCTGTTTTCTCCTATAGGGATACATGTATTTGTAACTCTAAATCAACCATGGTTTGTGCTAGCTCTTTTAAACTTGACACAATAAAGCAGTTTCAAGTTCTATCTCTATGGTTTGTTTGCTGTTGATGTAGCCCTAAGCAGCAACTTTCGAAAATCACTTTCATGTAAACGGGATGCCAAGCTTCCAAAAAACTACGAGTTGCCTGAAATCTCAGCAAACATTTTTTCACCCAATCTTGATGATTCTTTCAGGTAATGATCAGTACACCAAAACCACTTGGCTTACCAAATTTCGTTCTTCTAGGTTAAACCGTTCGTTTGCATAACCGTTTTCATTTTTAGGTTTCACTCTGTTCTCTCCTATAGGGATACATGTATTTGGAACTCTAAATCAAACACGGTTTGTGCTAGCTCTTTGAAACTTGACACAATAAAGCAGTTACAAGTTCAAACTCTATGGTTTGTTTGCTGTTGATGTTGCCCTAAGCAGAGACTGGCGACAATCACTTTCATGGAAAGGGGTTGCAAAGCTTCCAAAAAACTATGAGTTTCCTAAAATCTCAGCAAACATTTTTTCACCCAATCTTGATGATTCTTTCAGGTAATGATCAGTACACAAAAACCACTAGGCTCACCAAGTTTCGTTCTTCTAGGTTAAACGGTTCGTTTGCAGTAACCGTTTTCATTTTTATGTTTCACTCTGTTTTCTCCTATATGGATACATGTATTTGGAACTCTAAATCAAACACGGTTTGTGGTAGCTCCTTGAAATTTGACACAATAAAGCAGTTTCAAGTTCTATCTCTATGGTTTGTTTGCTGTTGATGTAGCCCTAAGCAAAAACTGGCAAAAATCACTTTCATGGAAAGCGGTTGCCAAGCTTCCAAAAAACTATGAGTTGCCTGAAATCTCAGCAAACATTTTTTCACCCAATCTTGATGATTCTTTTAGGTAATGATCAGTACACCAAAACCACTTGGCTCACACATTTCGTTCTTCTAGGTTAAACCGTTCATTTGCATAACCGTTTTCATTTTTAGGTTCCAATCTGTTTTCTCCTATAGGAATACATGTATTTGGAACTCTAAATCAAACTGGGTTTTTGCTAGGTCTTTGAAACTTGACACAATAAAGCAGTTTCAAGTTCTATCTCTATGGTTTGTTTGCTGTTGATGTAGCCCTAAATAGAGACTGGCGAAAATCACTTTTATGGAAAGGGGTTGCCAAGCTTCCAAAGAACTACTAGTTGCCTGAAATCTAAGCAAACATTTTTTCACCCAATCTTGATGATTCTTTCAGGTAATGATCAGTACACCTAAACCACTTGCCTTACAAAATTTCGTTCTTCTAGGTTAAACCGTTCCTCTGCAGTAACCGTTTTCATTTTTAGGTTTCACTCTGTTTTCTCCTATAGGGATACATGTATTTGGAACTCTAAATCAAACACGGTTTGTGCTAGCTCTTTGAAACTTGACACAATAAAGCAGTTTCAAGTTCTATCTCTATGGTTTGTTTGCTGTTGATGTAGCCCTAAGCAGAGACTTGCGAAAATCACTTTCATGGAAAGGGGTTGCCAAGCTTCCAAAAAACTACGAGTTGCCTAAAATCTCAGCAAACATTTTTTCACCCAATCTTGATGATTCTTTCAGGTAATGATCAGTACACCAAAACGACTTAACTCACAAATTTCGTTCATATAGGTTAAACCGTTCGTTTGCTGTAACCGTTTTCAATTTTAGGTTTCAATCTGTTTTCTCCTATAGGGATACATGTATTTGGAACTCTAAATCAAACACGGTTTGTGCTAGCTCTTTGAAACTTGACACAATAATGCCGTTTCAAGTTCTATCTCTATGGTTTGTTTGCTGTTGATGTAGCCCTAAGCAGCAACTTTCGAAAATCACTTTCATGGAAACGGGTTGCCAAGCTTCCAAAAAACTACGAGTTGCCTGAAATCTCAGCAAACATTTTTTCACCCAATCTTGATGATTCTTTCAGGTAATGATTAGTACACCAAAACCACTTGGCTTACCAAATTTCGTTCTTCTAGGTTAAACCGTTCGTTTGCATAACCGTTTTCATTTTTAGGTTTCACTATGTTCTCTCCTATAGGGATACATGTATTTGGAACTCTAAATCAAACACGGTTTGTGCTAGCTCTTTGAAACTTGACACAATAAAGCAGTTACAAGTTCAAACTCTATGGTTTGTTTGCTGTTGATGTTGCCCTAAGCAGAGACTGGCGACAATCACTTTCATGGAAAGGGGTTGCAAAGCTTCCAAAAAACTATGAGTTGCCTAAAATCTCAGCAAACATTTTTTCACCCAATCTTGATAATTCTTTCAGGTAATGATCAGTACACAAAAACCACTAGGCTCACCAAGTTTCGTTCTTCTAGTTTAAACCGTTCGTTTGCAGTAACCGTTTTCATTTTTATGTTTCACTCTGTTTTCTCCTATATGGATACATGTATTTGGAACTCTAAATCAAACACGGTTTGTGGTAGCTCCTTGAAATTTGACACAATAAAGCAGTTTCAAGTTCTATCTCTATGGTTTGTTTGCTGTTGATGTAGCCCTAAGCAGAAACTGGCAAAAATCACTTTCATGGAAAGCGGTTGCCAAGCTTCCAAAAAACTACGAGTTGCCTGAAATCTCAGCAAACATTTTTTCACCCAATCTTGATGATTCTTTTAGGTAATGATCAGTACACCCAAACCACTTGGCTCACACATTTCGTTCTTCTAGGTTAAACCGTTCATTTGCATAACCGTTTTCATTTTGAGGTTTCACTCTGTTTTCTTCTATAGGGATACATGTATTTGGAACTCTAAATCAAACACGGTTTGCGCTAGCTCTTTGAAACTTGACACAATATAGCAGTTTCATGTTCTATCTCTATTGTTTGTTTGCTGTTGATGTAGCCCTAAGCAGAGAGTGGCAAAATCACCTTCATGGAAAGGGGTTGCCAAGCCTCCAAAAAATTACGAGTTGCCTAAAATCTCAGCAAACATTTTTTTCACCCAATCTTGATGATTCTTTCAGGTAATGATCAGTACACAAAAACCACTAGGCTCACCAAGTTTCGTTCTTCTAGGTTAAACCGTTCGTTTGCAGTAACCGTTTTCATTTTTAGGTTTCACTCTGTTTTCTCCTGTAGGTATACATGTATTTGGAACTCTAAATCAAACACGGTTTGAGCTAGCTCTTTGAAACTTGACACAATAAACAGTTTCAAGTTCTATCTCTATGGTTTGTTTGCTGTTGATGTAGCCTAAGTAGAGACTGGCGAAACTCACTTTCATGGAAAGGGGTTGCCAAGCTGCCAAAAAACTACGAGTTGCCTGAAATCTCAGCAAACATTTTTTCCCCCAATCTTGATGATTCTTTCATGTAATGATCAGTACACCATAACCCCTTGGCTCACCAAATTTCGTTCTTCTAGGTTAATCCGTTCGTTTGCAGTAACCGTTTTCATTTTTAGGTTTCACTCTGTTTTCTCCTATAGGGATACATGTATTTGGAACTCTAAATCAAACACGGTTTGTGCTAGCTCTTTGAAACTTGACACAATAAAGCAGTTTCAAGTTCTATCTCTATGGTTTGTTTGCTGTTGATGTAGCCCTAAGCAGAGACTGTCGAAAATCACTTTCATAAAAAGGGGTTGCCAAACTTCCAAAAAACTACGAGTTGCCTGAAATCTCTGAAAACATTTTTTCACCCAATCTTGATGATTCTTTCAGGTAATGATCAGTACACCAAAACCACTTGGCTCACCAAATTTCGTTCTTCTAGGTTAAACCGTTCCTCTGCAGGAACCGTTTTCATTTTTAGGTTTCACTCTGTTTTCTCCTTGAGGGATACATGTATTTGGAACTCTAAATCAAACACGGTTTGTGCGAGCTCTTTGAAACTTGACAAAATAAAGCAGTTTCAAGTTCTATCTCTATGGTTTTTTTGCTGTTGATGTAGCCCTAAGCAGAGACTGGCGAAAATTACTTTCATGGAAAGGGGTTGCCAAGGTTCCAAAAAACTACGTGTTGCCTGAAATCTCAGCAAACATTTTTTCACCCAATCTTGATGATTCTTTCAGGTAATGATCAGTACACCAAAACCACTTGGATCACCAAATTTCGTTCTTCAAGGTTAAACCGTTCGTTCGCAGTAACCGTTTTCATTTTTAGGTTTCACTCTGTTTTCTCCTTTAGGGATACATGTATTTGGAACTCTAAATCAAACACGGTTTGTGCTAGCTCTTTGAAACTTGACACAATAAAGCAGTTTCAAGTTCTATCTCTATGGTTTGTTTGCTGTTGATGTAGCCCTAAGCAGAGACTGGCGAAAATCACTTTCATAAAAAGTTGTTGCCAAGCTTCCATAAACTACGAGTTGCCTGAAATCTCTGAAAACATTTTTTCACCCAATCTTGATGATTCTTTCAGGTAATGATCAGTACACCAAAACCACTTGGCTCACCAAATTTCGTTCTTTTAGATTCAACCGTTCGTTTGCAGTAACCGTTTTCATTTTTAGGTTTCACTCTGTTTTCTCCTATAGGGATACATGTATTTGGAACTCTAAATCAAACACGGTTTCTGCTAGCTCTTTAAAACTAGACACAATAAAGCAGTTTCAAGTTCGATCTCTTTGGTTTGTTTGCTGTTGATGTAGCCCAAAGCAGAGACTGGCGAAAATCACTTTCATGGAAAGAGGTTTCCAAGCTTCCAAAAAACTACGAGTTCCCTGAAATCTCAGCAAACATTTTTTCACCCAATATTTATAATTCTTTCAGGTAATGATCAGTACACCAAACCCACTAGGCTCACCAAATTTCTTTCTTCTATGTTAAACCGTTCGTTTGCAGTAACCGTTTTCATTTTTAGCTTTCACTCTGTTTTCTCCTTTAGGGATACATGTATTTGGAACTCTAAATGAAACACGGTTTGTGCTAGCTCTTTGAAACTTGACACAATAAAGCAGTTTCAAGTTCTATCTCTATGGTTTGTTTGCTGTTGATGTAGCCCTAAGCAGAGACTGGCGAAAATCACTTTCATAAAAAGGGGTTGCCAAGCTTCCAAAAAACTACGAGTTGCCTGAAATCTCTGAAAACATTTTTTCACCCAATCTTGATGATTCTTTCAGGTAATGATCAGTACACCAAAACCACTTGACTCACCAAATTTCGTTTTTCTAGGTTAAACCGTTCTTCTGCAGGAACCGTTTTCATTTTTAGGTTTCACTCTGTTTTCTCCTATAGGCATACATGTATTTGGAACTCTAAATCAAACACGGTTTGTGCGAGCTCTTTGAAACTTGACACAATGAAGGAGTTTCAAGTTCTATCTCTATGGTTTGTTTGCTATTGATGTAGCCATAAGCAGAGACTGGCGAAAATCACTTTCATGGAAAGGGGTTGCCAAGGTTCCAAAAAACTACGTGTTGCCTGAAATCTCAGCAAACATTTTTTCACCCAATCTTGATGATTCTTTCAGGTAATGATCAGTACACCAAAACCACTTGGATCACCAAATTTCGTTCTTCAAGGTTAAACCGTTCGTTTGCAGTAACCGTTTTCATTTTTAGGTTTCACTCTGTTTTCTCCTTTAGGGATACATGTATTTGGAACTCTAAATCAAACACGGTTTGTGCTAGCTCTTTGAAACTTGACACAATAAAGCAGTTTCAAGTTCTATCTCTATGGTTTGTTTGCTGTTGATGTAGCCCTAAGCAGAGACTGGCGAAAATCACTTTCATAAAAAGGGGTTGCCAAGCTTCCAAAAAACTACGAGTTGCCTGAAATCTCTGAAAACAGTTTTTCACCCAATCTTGATGATTCTTTCAGGTAATGATCAGTACACCAAAACCACTTGGCTCACCAAATTTCGTTCTTTTAGATTCAACCGTTCGTTTGCAGTAACCGTTTTCATTTTTAGGTTTCACTCTGTTTTCTCCTATAGGGATACATGTATTTGGAACTCTAAATCAAACACGGTTTCTGCTAGCTCTTTAAAACTAGACACAATAAAGCAGTTTCAAGTTCGATCTCTTTGGTTTGTTTGCTGTTGATGTAGCCCAAAGCAGAGACTGGCGAAAATCACTTTCATGGAAAGAGGTTTCCAAGCTTCCAAAAAACTACGAGTTGCCTGAAATCTCAGCAAACATTTTTTCACCCAATATTTATAATTCTTTCAGGTAATGATCAGTACACCAAACCCACTAGGCTCACCAAATTTCTTTCTTCTATGTTAAACCGTTCGTTTGCAGTAACCGTTTTCATTTTTAGCTTTCACTCTGTTTTCTCCTTTAGGGATACATGTATTTGGAACTCTAAATGAAACACGGTTTGTGCTAGCTCTTTGAAACTTGACACAATAAAGCAGTTTCAAGTTCTATCTCTATGGTTTGTTTGCTGTTGATGTAGCCCTAAGCAGAGACTGGCGAAAATCACTTTCATAAAAAGGGGTTGCCAAGCTTCCAAAAAACTACGAGTTGCCTGAAATCTCTGAAAACATTTTTTCACCCAATCTTGATGATTCTTTCAGGTAATGATCAGTACACCAAAACCACTTGACTCACCAAATTTCGTTTTTCTAGGTTAAACCGTTCTTCTGCAGGAACCGTTTTCATTTTTAGGTTTCACTCTGTTTTCTCCTATAGGCATACATGTATTTGGAACTCTAAATCAAACACGGTTTGTGCGAGCTCTTTGAAACTTGACACAATGAAGGAGTTTCAAGTTCTATCTCTATGGTTTGTTTGCTATTGATGTAGCCATAAGCAGAGACTGGCGAAAATCACTTTCATGGAAAGGGGTTGCCAAGGTTCCAAAAAACTACGTGTTGCCTGAAATCTCAGCAAACATTTTTTCACCCAATCTTGATGATTCTTTCAGGTAATGATCAGTACACCAAAACCACTTGGATCACCAAATTTCGTTCTTCAAGGTTAAACCGTTCGTTTGCAGTAACCGTTTTCATTTTTAGGTTTCACTCTGTTTTCTCCTTTAGGGATACATGTATTTGGAACTCTAAATCAAACACGGTTTGTGCTAGCTCTTTGAAACTTGACACAATAAAGCAGTTTCAAGTTCTATCTCTATGGTTTGTTTGCTGTTGATGTAGCCCTAAGCAGAGACTGGCGAAAATCACTTTCATAAAAAGGGGTTGCCAAGCTTCCAAAAAACTACGAGTTGCCTGAAATCTCTGAAAACAGTTTTTCACCCAATCTTGATGATTCTTTCAGGTAATGATCAGTACACCAAAACCACTTGGCTCACCAAATTTCGTTCTTCTATGTTAAACCGTTCGTTTGCAGTAACCGTTTTCATTTTAAGATTTCACTCTCTTTTCTCCTTTAGGGATACATGTATTTGGAACTCTAAATCAAACACGGTTTGTGCTAGCTCTTTGAAACTTGACACAATAAAGCAGTTTCAAGTTCTATCACTATGGTTTGTTTGCTGTTTAGTAGCCCTAAGCAGAGACTGGCGAAAATCACTTTCATGGAAAGGGGTTGCCAAGCTTCCAAAAAACTACGAGTTGCCTGAAATATCAGCCAACATTTTTTCACCCAATCTTGATGATTCTTTCAGGTAATGATCAGTACACCAAAACCACTTGGCTCACCAAATTTCGTTCTTCTATGTTAAACCGTTCGTTTGCAGTAACCGTTTTCATTTTTAGGTTTCACTCTGTTTTCTCCTATAGGGATACATGTATTTGGAACTCTAAATCAAACACGGTTTGCGCTTGCTCTTTGAAACATGGCACAATAAAGCAGTTTCAAGTTCTATCTCTATGGTTTGTTTGCTGTTGATGTAGCCCTAAGCAGAGACTGGCGAAAATCACTTTCATGGAAAGGGGTTGCCAAGCTTCCTAAAAACTACGAGTTGCCTGAAATCTCAGCAAACATTTTTTCACCCAATCTTGATGATTCTTTCAGGTAATGATCAGTACACCAAAACCACTTTGATCACCAAATTTCGTCCTTCAAGGTTAAACCGTTCGTTTGCAGTAACCGTTTTCATTTTTAGGTTTCACTCTGTTTTCTCCTATAGGGATACATGTATTTGGAACTCTAAATCAAACACGGTTTGTGCGAGCTCTTTGAAACTTGACACAATAAAGCAGTTTCAAGTTCTATCTCTATGGTTTGTTTGCTGTTGATGTAGCCCTAAGCAGAGAATGGCGAAAATCACTTTCATGGAAAGGGGTTGCCAAGGTTCCAAAAAACTACGTGTTGCCTGAAATCTCAGCAAACATTTTTTCACCCAATCTTGATGATTCTTTCAGGTAATGATCAGTACACCAAAACCACTTGGATCACCAAATTTCGTTCTTCAAGGTTAAACCGTTCGTTTGCAGTAACCGTTTTCATTTTTAGGTTTCACTCTGTTTTCTCCTTTAGGGATACATGTATTTGGAACTCTAAATCAAACACGGTTTGTGCTAGCTCTTTGAAACTTGACACAATAAAGCAGTTTCAAGTTCTATCTCTATGGTTTGTTTGCTGTTGATGTAGCCCTAAGCAGAGACTGGCGAAAATCACTTTCATAAAAAGTTGTTGCCAAGCTTCCAAAAACTACGAGTTGCCTGAAATCTCTGAAAACATTTTTTCACCCAATCTTGATGATTCTTTCAGGTAATGATCAGTACACCAAAACCACTTGGCTCACCAAATTTCGTTCTTCTAGGTTCAACCGTTCGTTTGCAGTAACCGTTTTCATTTTTAGGTTTCACTCTGTTTTCTCCTATAGGGATACATGTATTTGGAACTCTAAATCAAACACGGTTTCTGCTAGCTCTTTAAAACTAGACACAATAAAGCAGTTTCAAGTTCGATCTCTTTGGTTTGTTTGCTGTTGATGTAGCCCAAAGCAGAGACTGGCGAAAATCACTTTCATGAAAAGAGGTTTCCAAGCTTCCAAAAAACTACGAGTTGCCTGAAATCTCAGCAAACATTTTTTCACCCAATATTTATAATTCTTTCAGGTAATGATCAGTACACCAAACCCACTAGGCTCACCAAATTTCTTTCTTCTATGTTAAACCGTTCGTTTGCAGTAACCGTTTTCATTTTTAGCTTTCACTCTGTTTTCTCCTTTAGGGATACATGTATTTGGAACTCTAAATCAAACACGGTTTGTGCTAGCTCTTTGAAACTTGACACAATAAAGCAGTTTCAAGTTCTGTCTCTATGGTTCGTTTGCTGTTGATGTAGCCCTAAGCAGAGACTGGCGAAAATCACTTTCATAAAAAGGGGTTGCCAAGCTTCCAAAAAACTACGAGTTGCCTGAAATCTCTGAAAACATTTTTTCACCCAATCTTGATGATTCTTTCAGGTAATGATCAGTACACCAAAACCACTTGGCTCACCAAATTTCGTTCTTCTAGGTTAAACCGTTCGTTTGCAGTAACCGTTTTCATTTTTAGGTTTCACTCTGTTTTCTCCTATAGGGATACATGTATTTGGAACTCTAAATCAAACACGGTTTGTGCTAGCTCTTTGAAACTTGACACAATAAAGCAGTTTCAAGTTCTATCTCTATGGTTTGTTTGCTGTTGATGTAGCCCTAAGCAGAGACTGGCGAAAATCACTTTCATAAAAAGGGGTTGCCAAGCTTCCAAAAAACTACGAGTTGCTTGAAATATCATCCAACATTTTTTCACCAAAACTTGATGATTCTTTCAGGTAATGATCAGTACACCAAAACCACTTAGCTCACCAAATTTCGTTCTTCTAGGTTAAACCGTTCGTTCGCAGTAACCGTTTTCATTTTTAGGTTTCACTCTGTTTTCTCCTATAGGGATACATGTATTTGAAACTCTAAATCAAACACGGTTTGTGCTAGCTCTTTGAAACTTGACACAATAAAGCAGTTTCAAGTTCTATCACTATGGTTTGTTTGCTGTTGATGTAGCCCTATGCAGAGACTGGCGAAAATCACTTTCATGGAAAGGGGTTGTCAAGCTTCCAAAAAACTACGAGTTGCCTGAAATATCAGCCAACATTTTTTCACCCAATCTTGATGATTCTTTCAGGTAATGATCAGTACACCAAAACCACTTGGCTCACCAAATTTCGTTCTTTTAGGTTCAACCGTTCGTTTGCAGTAACCGTTTTCATTTTTAGGTTTCACTCTGTTTTCTCCTATAGGGATACATGTATTTGGAACTCTAAATCAAACACGGTTTGCGCTAGCTCTTTGAAACATGGGACAATAAAGCAGTTTCAAGTTCTATCTCTATGGTTTGTTTGCTGTTGATGTAGCCCTAAGCAGAGACTGGCGAAAATCACTTTCATGGAAAGGGGTTGCCAAGCTTCCTAAAAACTACGAGTTGCCTGAAATCTCAGCAAACATTTTTTCACCCAATCTTGATGATTCTTTCAGGTAATGATCAGTACACCAAAACCACTTTGATCACCAAATTTCGTCCTTCAAGGTTAAACCGTTCGTTTGCAGTAACCGTTTTCATTTTTAGGTTTCACTCTGTTTTCTCCTATAGGGATACATGTATTTGGAACTCTAAATCAAACACGGTTTGTGCGAGCTCTTTGAAACTTGACACAATAAAGCAGTTTCAAGTTCTATCTCTATGGTTTGTTTGCTGTTGATGTAGCCCTAAGCAGAGAATGGCGAAAATCACTTTCATGGAAAGGGGTTGCCAAGGTTCCAAAAAACTACGTGTTGCCTGAAATCTCAGCAAACATTTTTTCACCCAATCTTGATGATTCTTTCAGGTAATGATCAGTACACCAAAACCACTTGGATCACCAAATTTCGTTCTTCAAGGTTAAACCGTTCGTTTGCAGTAACCGTTTTCATTTTTAGGTTTCACTCTGTTTTCTCCTTTAGGGATACATGTATTTGGAACTCTAAATCAAACACGGTTTGTGCTAGCTCTTTGAAACTTGACACAATAAAGCAGTTTCAAGTTCTATCTCTATGGTTTGTTTGCTGTTGATGTAGCCCTAAGCAGAGACTGGCGAAAATCACTTTCATAAAAAGTTGTTGCCAAGCTTCCAAAAACTACGAGTTGCCTGAAATCTCTGAAAACATTTTTTCACCCAATCTTGATGATTCTTTCAGGTAATGATCAGTACACCAAAACCACTTGGCTCACCAAATTTCGTTCTTCTAGGTTCAACCGTTCGTTTGCAGTAACCGTTTTCATTTTTAGGTTTCACTCTGTTTTCTCCTATAGGGATACATGTATTTGGAACTCTAAATCAAACACGGTTTCTGCTAGCTCTTTAAAACTAGACACAATAAAGCAGTTTCAAGTTCGATCTCTTTGGTTTGTTTGCTGTTGATGTAGCCCAAAGCAGAGACTGGCGAAAATCACTTTCATGAAAAGAGGTTTCCAAGCTTCCAAAAAACTACGAGTTGCCTGAAATCTCAGCAAACATTTTTTCACCCAATATTTATAATTCTTTCAGGTAATGATCAGTACACCAAACCCACTAGGCTCACCAAATTTCTTTCTTCTATGTTAAACCGTTCGTTTGCAGTAACCGTTTTCATTTTTAGCTTTCACTCTGTTTTCTCCTTTAGGGATACATGTATTTGGAACTCTAAATCAAACACGGTTTGTGCTAGCTCTTTGAAACTTGACACAATAAAGCAGTTTCAAGTTCTGTCTCTATGGTTCGTTTGCTGTTGATGTAGCCCTAAGCAGAGACTGGCGAAAATCACTTTCATAAAAAGGGGTTGCCAAGCTTCCAAAAAACTACGAGTTGCCTGAAATCTCTGAAAACATTTTTTCACCCAATCTTGATGATTCTTTCAGGTAATGATCAGTACACCAAAACCACTTGGCTCACCAAATTTCGTTCTTCTAGGTTAAACCGTTCGTTTGCAGTAACCGTTTTCATTTTTAGGTTTCACTCTGTTTTCTCCTATAGGGATACATGTATTTGGAACTCTAAATCAAACACGGTTTGTGCTAGCTCTTTGAAACTTGACACAATAAAGCAGTTTCAAGTTCTATCTCTATGGTTTGTTTGCTGTTGATGTAGCCCTAAGCAGAGACTGGCGAAAATCACTTTCATAAAAAGGGGTTGCCAAGCTTCCAAAAAACTACGAGTTGCTTGAAATATCATCCAACATTTTTTCACCAAAACTTGATGATTCTTTCAGGTAATGATCAGTACACCAAAACCACTTAGCTCACCAAATTTCGTTCTTCTAGGTTAAACCGTTCGTTCGCAGTAACCGTTTTCATTTTTAGGTTTCACTCTGTTTTCTCCTATAGGGATACATGTATTTGAAACTCTAAATCAAACACGGTTTGTGCTAGCTCTTTGAAACTTGACACAATAAAGCAGTTTCAAGTTCTATCACTATGGTTTGTTTGCTGTTGATGTAGCCCTATGCAGAGACTGGCGAAAATCACTTTCATGGAAAGGGGTTGTCAAGCTTCCAAAAAACTACGAGTTGCCTGAAATATCAGCCAACATTTTTTCACCCAATCTTGATGATTCTTTCAGGTAATGATCAGTACACCAAAACCACTTGGCTCACCAAATTTCGTTCTTTTAGGTTCAACCGTTCGTTTGCAGTAACCGTTTTCATTTTTAGGTTTCACTCTGTTTTCTCCTATAGGGATACATGTATTTGGAACTCTAAATCAAACACGGTTTGCGCTAGCTCTTTGAAACATGGGACAATAAAGCAGTTTCAAGTTCTATCTCTATGGTTTGTTTGCTGTTGATGTAGCCCTAAGCAGAGACTGGCGAAAATCACTTTCATGGAAAGGGGTTGCCAAGCTTCCTAAAAACTACGAGTTGCCTGAAATCTCAGCAAACATTTTTTCACCCAATCTTGATGATTCTTTCAGGTAATGATCAGTACACCAAAACCACTTTGATCACCAAATTTCGTCCTTCAAGGTTAAACCGTTCGTTTGCAGTAACCGTGTTCATTTTTAGGTTTCACTCTGTTTTCTCCTTTAGGGATACATGTATTTGGAACTCTAAATGAAACACGGTTTGTGCTAGCTCTTTGAAACTTGACACAATAAAGCAGTTTCAAGTTCTATCTCTATGGTTTGTTTGCTGTTGATGTAGCCCTAAGCAGAGACTGGCGAAAATCACTTTCATAAAAAGGGGTTGCCAAGCTTTCAAAAAACTACGAGTTGCCTGAAATCTCTGAAAACATTTTTTCACCCAATCTTGATGATTCTTTCAGGTAATGATCAGTACACCACAACCACTTGGCTCACCAAATTTCGTTCTTCTAGGTTCAACCGTTCGTTTGCAGTAACCGTTTTCATTTTTAGGTTTCACTCTGTTTTCTCCTATAGGGATACATGTATTTGGAACTCTAAATCAAACACGGTTTCTGCTAGCTTTTTAAAACTAGACACAATAAAGCAGTTTCAAGTTCGATCTCTTTGGTTTGTTTGCTGTTGATGTAGCCCAAAGCAGAGACTGGCGAAAATCACTTTCATGGAAAGAGGTTTCCAAGCTTCCAAAAAACTACGAGTTGCCTGAAATCTCAGCAAACATTTTTTTCACCCAATTTAGATGATTCTTTCAGGTAATGATCAGTACACCAAAACCACTTGGCTCACCAAATTTCGTTCTTCTAGTTTCAACCGTTCTTTTTCAGTAACCGTTTTCATTTTTAGGTTTTACTCTGTTTTCTCCTATAGGGATACATGTATTTGGAACTCTATATCAAACACGGTTTGTGCTAGCTGTTTGAAATTGACACAATAAAGCAGTTTCAAGTTCTATGTCTATGGTTTGTTTGCTGTTGATGTAGCCCTAAGCAGAGAATGGCGAAAATCACTTTCATGAAAAGGGGTTGCCAAGCTTCCAAAAAACTACGATTTGCATGAAATCTCAGCAAACATTTTTTTCACCCAATCTTGATGACTCTTTCAGATAATTATCAGTACACCAAATCCACTTGGCTTACCAAATTTCGTCCTTCTAGATTAAACCGTTCGTTTGCTGTAACCGTTTTCATTTTTAGGTTTCACTCTGTTTTCTCCTATAGGGATACATGTATTTGGAACTCTAAATAAAACACGGTTTGTGCTAGCTCTTTGAAACTTGACACAATAATGCTGTTTCAAGTTCTATCTCTATGGTTTGTTTGCTGTTGATATAGCCCTAAGCAGAGACTGGCGAAAATCACTTTCATGGAAAGGGGTTGCCAAGCTTCCAAAAAACTACGAGTTGCATGAAATCTCAGCAAACATTTTTTTCACCCAATCGTGATGATTCTTTCAGGTAATGATCAGTACACCAAAACCACTTAGCTCACCAAATTTTGTTCTTCTAGATTAAACCGTTCGTTTGCAGTAACCGTTTTAATTTTTAGGTTTCACTCTGTTTTCTCCTATAGGGATACATGTATTTGGAACTCTAAATGAAACACGGTTTGTGCTAGCTCTTTGAAACTTGACACACTAAAGCAGTTTCAAGTTCTATATCTATGGTTTGTTTGCTGTTGATATAGCCCTAAGCAGAGACTGGCGAAAATCACTTTCATGGAAAGGGGTTGCCAAGCTTCCAAAAAACTACGAGTTGCATGAAATCTCAGCAAACATTTTTTTCACCCAATCTTGATGATTCTTTCAGGTAATGGTCAGTACACCAAAACCACTTGGCTCACCAAATTTCGTTCTTCTAGGTTAAACCGTTCGTTTGAAGTACCGTTTTCATTTTTATGTTTCACTCTGTTTTCTTCTATAGGGATACATATATTTGGAACTCTAAATCAAACACGGTTTGTGCTAGCTCTTTGAAACTTGACACAATAAAGCAGTTTCAAGTTCTATTTCTATAGTTTGTTTGCTGTTGATGTAGCCCTTAGCAGAGACTGGCGAAAATCACTTTCATGGAAAGGGGTTGCCAAGCTTCCAGAAAAATACGAGTTGCATGAAATCTCAGCAAACATTTTTTCACCCAATCTTGATGATTCTTTCAGGTAATGGTCAGTACACAAAAACCACTTGGCTCACCAAATTTCGTTCTTCTAGGTTCAACCGTTCGTTTGCAGTAACCGTTTTCATTTTTAGGTTTCACTCTGTTTTCTCCTATAGGGATACATGTATTTCGAACTCTAAATAAAACACGGTTTGTGCTAGCTCTTTGAAACTTGACACAATAAAGCAGTTTCAAGTTCTATCTCTATGGTTTGTTTGCTGTTGATGTAGCCCTAAGCAGAGATTGGCGAAAATCACTTTCATGGAAAGGGGTTGCCAAGCTTCCAAAAAACTACGAGTTGCCTGAAATCTCAGAAAAAATTCTTTCACCCAATCTTGATGATTCTTTCAGGTAATGATCAGTACACCAAAACCACTTGGCTCACCAAATTTCGTTCTTCTAGATTAAACCGTTCGTTTGCAGTAACCGTTTTCATTTTTAGGTTTCACTCTGTTTTCTCCTATAGGGATACATGTATTTCGAAATCTAAATAAAACACGGTTTGTGCTAGCCCTTTGAAACTTGACACAATAAAGCAGTTTCAAGTTCTATCTCTATGGTTTGTTTGCTGTTGATGTAGCCCTAAGCAGAGACTGGCGAAAATCACTTTCATGGAAAGGGTTTGCCAACCTTCCAAAAAACTACGAGTTGCATGAAATCTCAGCAAACATTTTTTTCACCCAATCTTGATGATTATTTCAGGAAATGATCAGTACACCAAAACCACTTGGCTCACCAAATTTCGTTCTTCTAGTTTCAAGCGTTCCTTTGCAGTAACCGTTTGCATTTTTAGTTTTCACTCTGTTTTCTCCTATAGGGATACATGTATTTGGAACTCTAAATCAAACACGGTTTGTGCTAGCTCTTTGAAACTTGACACAATAAAGCAGTTTTAAGTTCTATCTCTATGGTTTGTTTGCTGTTGATGTAGCCCTAAGCAGAGACTGGCGAAAATCACTTTCATGGAAAGGAGTTGCCAAGCTTCCAAAAAACTACGAGTTTCCTGAAATCTCAGCAAACATTTTTTCTCCCAATCTTGATGATTCTTTCAGGTAATGATCAGTACACCAAAACCACTTGGCTCACCAAATTTCGTTCTTCAAGGTTAAACCGTTCATTTGCAGTAACCGTTTTCCATTTTTAGGTTTCACTCTGTTTTCTCCTATAGGGATACATGTATTTGGAACTCTAAATCAAACACAGTTTGTGCTAGCTCTTTGAAACTTGACACAATAAAGCAGTTTTCAAGTTCTATCTCTATGGTTTGTTTGCTGTTGATGTAGCCCTAAGCAGAGACTGGCGAAAATCACTTTCATGGAAAGGGGTTGCCAAGCTTCCAAATAACTACGAGTTGCCTGAAATCTCAGCGAACATTTTTTCACCCAATCTTGATGATTCTTTCAGGTAATGGTCAGTACACCAAAACCACTTGGCTCACCAAATTTCGTTCTTCTAGGTTAAACCGTTCGTTTGCAGTAACCGTTTTCATTTTTAGGTTTCACTCTGTTTTCTCCTATAGGGATACATGTATTTGGAACTCTAAATCAAACACAGTTTGTGCTAGCTCTTTGAAACTTGACACAATAAAGCAGTTTCAAGTTCTATCTCTATGGTTTTTTTTGCTGTTGATGTAGCCCTAAGCATAGACTGGCAAAATCAGTTTTCATTTAAAGGGTTGCCAAGCTTCCAAAAAACTACGAGTTGTCTGAATTCTCAGCAAACATTTTTTCACCGAATCTTGATGATTCTTTCAGGTAATGATCAGTACACCAAAACCGCTTGGCTCACAAAATTTCGTTCTTCTAGATTAAACCGTTCGTTTGCAGTAACGGTTTTCAGTTTTTAGGTTTCACTCTGTTTTCTCCTATAGGGATACATGTATTTCGAACTCTAAATAAAACACGGTTTGTGCTAGCCCTTTGAAACTTGACACAATAAAGGCAGTTTCAAGTTCTATCTCTATGGTTTGTTTGCTGTTGATGTAGCCCTAAGCAGAGACTGGCGAAAATCACTTTTCATGGAAAGGGGTTGCCAAGTTTCCAAAAAACTACGAGTTGCATGAAATCTCAGCAAACATTTTTTTCACCCAATCTTGATGATTATTTCAGGTAATGATCAGTACACCAAAACCACTTGGCTCACCAAATTTCGTTCTTCTAGTTTCAAATAGTTCCTTTGCAGTAACCGTTTGCATTTTTAGGTTTCACTCTGTTTTCTCCTATAGGGATACATGTATTTGGAAATTTAAATCAAACACGGTTTGTGCTAGCTCTTTGATACTTGACACAATTAAAGCAGTTTTAAGTTCTATCTCTATGGTTTGTTTGCTGTTGATGTAGCCCTAAGCAGAGACTGGCGAAAATCACTTTCATGGAAAGGGGTTGCCAAGCTTCCAAAACACTACGAGTTGCCTGAAAATCTCAGCAAACATTCTTTCACCCAATCTTGATGATTCTTTCAGGTAATGATCAGTACACCAAAACCACTTGGCTCACCAAATTTCGTTCTTCTAGATTAAACCGTTCGTTTGCAGTAACCGTTTTCATTTTTAGGTTCACTCTGTTTTCTCCTATAGGGATACATGTATTTCGAACTCTAAATAAAACACGGTTTGTGCTAGCCCTTTTGAAACTTGACACAATAAAGCAGTTTCAAGTTCTATCTCTATGGTTTGTTTGCTGTTGATGTAGCCCTAAGCAGAGACTGGCGAAAATCACTTTCATGGAAAGGGGTTGCCAACCTTCCAAAAAACCTACGAAGTTGCATGAAATCTCAGCAAACATTTTTTTCACCCAATCTTGATGATTATTTCAGGTAATGATCAGGTAATGATCAGTACACCAAAACCACTTGGCTCACCAAATTTCGTTCTTCTAGTTTCAATCGTTCCCTTTGCAGTAACCGTTTGCATTTTTAGGTTTCACTCTGTTTTCTCCTACAGGGATACATGTATTTGGAACTCTAAATCAAACACGGTTTGTGCTAGCTCTTTGAAACTTGACACAATAAAACAGTTTTAAGTTCTATCTCTATGGTTTGTTTGCTGTTGATGTAGCCCTAAGCAGAGACTGGCGAAAATCACTTTCATGGAAAGGGGTTGCCAAGCTTCCAAAAAACTACGAGTTGCCTGAAATCTCAGCAAACATTCTTTCACCCAATCTTGATGATTCTTTCAGGTAATGATCAGTACACCAAAACCACTTGGCTCACCAAATTTCATTCTTCTAGATTAAACCGTTCGTTTGCAGTAACCGTTTTCATTTTTAGGTTTTCACTCTGTTTTCTCCTACATGGATACATGTATTTCGAACTCTAAATAAAACACGGTTTGTGCTAGCCCTTTGAAACTTTACACAATAAAGCAGTTTCAAGTTCTATCTCTATGGTTGTTTGCTGTTGATGTAGCCTAAGCAGAGACTGGCGAAAATCACTTTCATGGAAAGGGGTTGCCAACCTTCCAAAAAACTACGAGTTGCATGAAATCTCAGCAAACATTTTTTCACCCAATCTTGATGATTATTTCAGGTAATGATCAGTACACCAAAACCACTTGGCTCACCAAATTTTTGTTCTTCTAGTTTCAAGCGTTCCTTTGCAGTAACCGTTTGCATTTTTAGGTTTTCACACTGTTTTCTCCTATAGGGATACATGTATTTGGAACTCTAAATCAAACACTGTTTGTGCTTAGCTCTTTGAAACTTGACACAATAAAGCAGTTTCAAGTTCTAACTCTATGGTTTGTTTGCTGTTGATGTAGCCCTAAGCAGAGACTGGCGAAAATCACTTTCATGGAAAGGGGTTGCCAACCTTCCAAAAAACTACGAAGTTGCCCTGAAATCTCAGCAAACATTTTTTCACCCAATCTTGATGATTCTTTCAGGGTAATGGTCAGTACACCAAAACCACTTGGCTCACCAAATTTCGTTCTTCTAGGTTAAACCGTTTGTTTGCAGTAACCGTTTTCATTTTAGGTTTCACTCTTTTTTCTCCTATAGGGATACATGTATTTGGAACTCTAAATCCAAACACGGTTTGTGCTAGCTCTTTGAAACTTGACACAATAAAACAGTTTCAAGTTCTATTTCTATGGTTTGTTTGCTGTTGATGTAGCCCTAAGCAGAGACTGGCGAAAATCACTTTCATGGAAAGGGGTGCCAAGCTTCCAAAAAAAGACGAGTTGCCTGAAATCTCAGCAAACATTTTTTCACCCAATCTTGATGATTCTTTCAGGTAATGATCAGTACACCAAAACCACTTGGCTCACCAAATTTCGTTCTTCTAGGTCAACCGTTCGTTTGCAGTAACCGTTTTCATTTTTAGGTTTCACTCTGTTTTCTCCTATAGGGATACATGTATTTGGAACTCTAAATCAAATACGGTTTGTGCTAGCTCTTTGAAACTTGACACAATAAATCAAGTTTCAAGTTTCTATCTCTATGGTTTGTAATGCTGTTGATGTAGCCCTAAGCAGAGACTGGGCGAAAATCACTTTCATGAAAGGGATGCCAAGCTTCCGAAAAACTACGAGTTGCCTGAAATCTCAGCAAACATTCCTTTCACCCAATCTCGATGATTCTTTCAGGTAATGATCAGTACACTAAAACACTTGGCTCACCAAGTTTCGTTCTTCTAGGTTAAACCGTTCGTTTGCAGTAACCGTTTTCATTTTAGGTTTCACTCTGTTTTTCTCCTATAGGGATTCATGTATTTGGAACTCTAAATCAAACACGGTTTGTGCTAGCTCTTTGAAACTTGACACAATAAAGCAGTTTCAAGTTCTATCTCTATGGTTTGTTTGCTGTTGATGTAGCCCTAAGCAGAGACTGGCGAAAATCACTTTCATGGAAAGGGGTTGCCAAGTTCAAAAAACTACGAGTGCCTGAAATCTCAGCAAACATTTTGCACCCAATCTTGATGATTCTTTCAGGTAATGATCAGTACAACAAAACCACTTGGCTCAACACATTTTGTTCTTCTAGGTTAAACCGTTCTTTTGCAGTAACCGTTTTCATTTTTAGGTTTCACTCTGTTTCTCCTATAGGGATACATGTAATTGGAACTCTAAAAGAAACACGGTTTGTGCTAGCTCTTTGAACTTGACACAATAAGCAGTTTCAAAATCTCTCTTTAAGGTTTGTTTGCTGTTGAAGTAGACCTAAGTAGAGACTGGCGAAAATCGCTTTCATGGAAAGGGGTTGCCAAGTTTCCAAAAAACTACGAGTTGCCTGAAATCTCAGCAATCATTTTTTCACCCAATCTTGATGATTCTTTCAGGTAATGGTCAGTACACCAAAACAACTTGGCTCACCAAATTTTCGTTCTTCTAGGTTAAACCGTTCGTTTGCAGTAACCTTTTAATTTTTATGTTTCACTCTGTTTTCTCCTATAGGGATACATGTATTTGGAACTCTAAATCAAACACGGTTTGTGCTAGCTCTTTGAAACTTGACACAATAAAGCAGTTTCAAGTTCTATTTCTATGGTTTGTTTGCTGTTGATGTAGCCCTAAGCAGAGACTGGCGAAAATCACTTTCATGGAAAGGGATTGCCAAGCTTCCAAAAAACTACGAGTTGCCTGAAATCTCAGCAAACATTTTTTCACCCAATCTTGATGATTCTTTCAGGTAATGATCAGTACACCAAAACGACTTGGCTCACCAAATTTCGTTATTCTAGGTTCAACCGTTCGTTTGCAGTAACCGTTTTCATTTTTAGGTTTCACTCTGTTTTCTCCTATAGGGATACATGTATTTGGAACTCTAAATATAACACGGTTTGTGCTAGCTCTTTGAAACTTGGCACAATAAAGCAGTTTCAAGTTCTGTCTCTATGGTTTGTTTACTGTTGATTTAGCCCTAAGCAGAGACAGGCGAAAATCACTTTCATGGAAAGGGGTTGCCAAGCTTCCAAAAAACTACGAGTTGCCTGAAATCTCAGCAAACATTCTTTCACCCAATCTTGATGATTCTTTCAGGTAATGATCAGTACACCAACACCACTTGGCTCACCAAATTTCGTTCTTCTAGATTAAACCGTTCCTTTGCAGTAACCGTTTTCATTTTTAGGTTTCACTCTGTTTTCTCCTATAGGGATACATGTATTTCGAACTCTAAATAAAACACGGTTTGTGCTAGCCCTTTGAAACTTGACACAATAAAGCAGTTTCAAGTTCTATCTCTATGGTTTGTTTGCTGTTGATGTAGCCCTAAGCAGAGACTGGCGAAAATCACTTTCATGGAAAGGGGTTGCCAACCTTCCAAAAAACTACGAGTTGCATGAAATCTCAGCAAACATTTTTTTCACCCAATCTTGATGATTATTTCAGGTAATGATCAGTACACCAAAACCACTTGGCTCACCAAATTTCGTTCTTCTAGTTTCAAGCGTTCCTTTGCAGTAACCGTTTGCATTTTTAGGTTTCACACTGTTTTCTCCTATAGGGATACATGTATTTGGAACTCTAAATCAAACACGTTTTGTGCTAGCTCTTTGAAACTTGACACAATAAAGCAGTTTCAAGTTCTATCTCTATGGTTTGTTTGCTGTTGATGTAGCCCTAAGCATAGACTGGCTAAAATCACTTTCATTTAAAGGGGTTGCCAACCTTCCAAAAAACTACGAGTTGTCTGAAATCTCAGCAAACATTTTTTCACCGAATCTTGATGATTCTTTCAGGTAATGATCAGTACACCAAAACCGCTTGGCTCACAAAATTTCGTTCTTCTAGGTAAAACCGGTCGTTCGCAGTAACCGTTTTCATTTTTAGGTTTCACTCTGTTTTCTCCTATAGGGATACATGTATTTGGAACTCTAAATCAAACACGGTTTGTGCTAGCTCTTTGAAACTTGACACAATAAAGCAGTTTCAAGTTCTATCTCTGTGGTTTGTTTGCTGTTGATGTAGCCCTAAGCAGAGACTGGCGAAAATCACTTTCATGGAAAGGGGTTGCCAAGCTTCCAAAAAACTACGAGTTCCCTGAAATCTCAGCAAATATTTTTTCACCCAATCTTGATGATTCTTTCAGGTAATGGTCAGTACACCAAAACCACTTGGCTCACCAAATTTCGTTCGTTCTTCTAAGTTAAACCGTTTGTTGCAGTAACCGTTTTCATTTTATGTTTCACTCTGTTTTCTCCTATAGGGATACATATATTTGGAACTCTAAATCAAACACGGTTTGTGCTAGCTCTTCTAAACTTTGACACAATAAAGCAGTTTTCAAGTTCTACTTCTATGGGTTTTTTTGCTGTTGATGTAGCCCTAAGCAGAGACTGGCGAAAATCACTTTCATGGAAAGGGGTTGCCAAGCTTCCAAAAAAGGACGAGTTGCTGAAATCTCAGCAAACATTTTTTCACCCAAATCTTGATGAGTCTTTCAGGTAATGATCAGTACACCAAACCACTTGGCTCACCAAATTTCGTTTCTTCTAGGTTCAACCGTTCGTTGCAGTAACCGTTTTCATTTTTAGGTTTCACTCTGTTTTCGCCTATAGGGATACAGGTATTTCGAACTCTAAATAAAACACGGTTTGTGCTAGCCCTTTTAAACTTGACACAATAAACAGTTTCAAGTTCTATCTCTATGGTTTGTTTGCTGTTGATGTAGCCCTAAGCAGAGACTGGCGAAAATCACTTTCATGGAAAGGGGTTGCCAACCTTCCAAAAAACTACGAGTTGCATGAAATCATCAGCAAACATTTTTTCACCCAATCTTGATGATTATTTCAGGTAATGATCAGTACACCAAAAGCACTTGGCTCACCAAATTTCGTTCTTCTAGTTTCAAGGGTTCCTTTGCAGTAACCGTTTGCATTTTTAGGTTTCACTCTGTTTTCTCCTATAGGGATACATGTATTTGGAACTCTAAATCAAACACGGTTTGTGCTAGCTCTTTCAAATTTGACACAATAAAGCAGTTTCAAGTTCTATCTCTATGGTTTGTTTGCTGTTGATGTAGCCCTAAGCAGAGACTGGCGAAAATCACTTTCATGGAAAGGGGTTGCCAAGCTTCCAAAAAACTACGAGTTTCCTGAAATCTCAGCAAACATTTTTTCACCAATCTTGATGATTCTTTCAGGTAATGATCAGTACACCAAAACCACTTGGCTCACCAAATTTCGTTCTTCAAGGTTAAACCGTTCATTTGCAGTAACCGTTTTCCATTTTTAGGTTTCACTCTGTTTTCTCCAATAGGGATACATGTATTTGGAACTCTAAATCAAACACAGTTTGTGCTAGCTTCTTTAAAAACTTGACACAATAAAGCAGTTTCAAGTTCTATCTCTATGGTTTGTTTGCTGTTGATGTAGCCCTAAGCAGAGACTGGCGAAAATCACTTTCATGGAAAAGGGGTTGCCAAGCTTCCGAAAAACTACGAGTTGCCTGAAATCTCAGCAAACATTCTTTCACCCAATCTTGATGATTCTTTCAGGTAATGATCAGTACACTAAAACCACTTGGCTCACCAAGTTTCGTTCTTCTAGGTTATACCGTTCGTTTGCAGTAACCGTTTTCATTTTTAGGTTTCACTCTGTTTTCTCTATAGGGATTCATGTATTTGGAAACTCTAAATCAAACACGGTTTGTGCTAGCTCTTTGAAACTTGACACAATAAAGCAGTTTCAAGTTCTATCTCTATGGTTTGTTTGCTGTTGATGTAGCCCTAAGCAGAGACTGGCGAAAGTCACTTTCATGGAATGGGGTTGCCAAGCTTCCAAAAAACTACGAGTTGCCTGAAATCTCAGCAAACATTTTTGCACCCAATCTTGATGATTCTTTCAGGTAATGATCAGTACAACAAAACCACTTGGCTCAACACATTTTGTTCTTCTAGGTTAAACCGTTCGTTTGCAGTAACCGTTTTCATTTTTAGGTTTCACTCTGTTTTCTCCTATAGGGATACATGTATTTGGAACTCTAAAAGAAACACGGTTTGTGCTAGCTCTTGAAACTTGACACAATAAAGCAGTTTCAAGATCTATTTCTATGGTTTGTTTGCTGTTGATGTAGCCCTAAGCAGAGACTGGCGAAAATCACTTTCAGTAAAGGGGTTGCCAAGCTTCCAAAAAACTACGAGTTGCCTGAAATCTCAGCCAACATTTTTTCACCCAATCTTGATGATTCTTTCAGGTAATGATCAGTACACCAAAACCACTTGGCTCACCAAATTTCGTTCTTCTAGGTTAAACCGTTCTTTTGCAGTAACTGTTTTCATTTTTAGGTTTCACTCTGTTTTCTCCTATAGGGATACATGTATTTGGAACTCGAAATCAAACACGGTTTGTGCTAGCTCTTTGAAACTTGACACAATAAAGCAGTTTCAAGTTCTATCTCTATGGTTTTTTTGCTGTTGATGTAGCCCTAAGCAGAGACTGGCGAAAATCACTTCCATGGAAAGGGGTTGCCAAGCTTCCAAAAAACTACGAGTTCTTTGAAATCTCAGCAGACATTTTTTCACCCAATCTTGATGATTCTTTCAGGTAATGATCAGTACACCAAAACGACTTGGCTCACCAAATTTCGTTATTCTAGGTTCAACCGTTCGTTTGCAGTAACCGTTTTCATTTTTAGGTTTCACTCTGTTTTCTCCTATACGGATACATGTATTTCGAACTCTAAATAAAACACGGTTTGTGCTAGCTCTTTGAAACTTGGCACAATAAAGCAATTTCAAGTTCTATCTCTATGGTTTGTTTGCTGTTGATGTAGCCCTAAGCAGAGACTGGCGAAAATCACTTTCATGGAAAGGGGTTGCCAAGCTTCCAAAAAACTACGAGTTGCCTGAAATCTCAGCAAACATTCTTTCACCCAATCTTTCTTTCAGGTAATGATCAGTACACCAAAACCACTTGGCTCACCAAATTTCGTTCTTCTAGATTAAACCGTTCGTTTGCAGTAACCGTTTTCATTTTTAGGTTTCACTCTGTTTTCTCCTATAGGGATACATGTATTTCGAACTCTAAATAAAACACGGTTTGTGCTAGCCCTTTTAAACTTGACACAATAAACAGTTTCAAGTTCTATCTCTACGGTTTGTTTGCTGTTGATGTAGCCCTAAGCAGAGACTGGCGAAAATCACTTTCATGGAAAGGGGTTGCCAACCTTCCAAAAAACTACGAGTTGCATGAAATCTCAGCAAACATTTTTTTCACCCAATCTTGATGATTATTTCAGGTAATGATCAGTACACCAAAAGCACTTGGCTCACCAAATTTCGTTCTTCTAGTTTCAAGGGTTCCTTTGCAGTAACCGTTTGCATTTTTAGGTTTCATTCTGTTTTCTCCTATAGGGATACATGTATTTGGAACTCTAAATCAAACACGGTTTGTGCTAGCTCTTTGAAACTTGACACAATAAAGCAGTTTCAAGTTCTATCTCTATGGTTTCTTTGCTGTTGATGTAGCCCTAAGCAGAGACTGGCGAAAGTCACTTTCATGGAATGGGGTTGCCAAGCATCCAAAAAACTACGAGTTGCCTGAAATCTCAGCAAACATTTTTTCACCCAATCTTGATGATTCTTTCAGGTAATGATCAGTACACCAAAACCACTTGGCTCACCAAATTTCATTCTTCTAGGTTAAACCGTTCGTTTGCAGTAACCGTTTTCATTTTTAGGTTACACTCTGTTTTCTCCTATAGGGATACATGTATTTGGAACTCTATATCAAACACGGTTTGTGCTAGCTCTTTGAAACTTGACACAACAAAGAAGAATCAATTTCTATCTCTATGGTTTGTTTGCTGTTGATGTAGCTCTAAGGAGAGACTGGCAAAAATCACTTTTATTTAAAAGGGTTGCCAAGCTTCCAAAAAACTACGAGTTGCCTGAAATATCAGCAAACATTTTTTCACCCAATCTTGATGATTCTTTCAGGTAATGATCAGTACACCAAAACTGCATGGCTCACCAAATTTCGTTCTTCTAGTTTAAACCGGTCGTTCGCAGTAACCGTTTTCATTTTTAGGTTTCACTCTGTTTTCTCCTGTAGTTATACATGTATTTGGAACTCTAAATCAAACACGGTTTGTGCTAGCTCTTTGAAACTTGACTCAATAAAGAAGATTCAAGTTCTCTCTCTATGGTTTGTTTGGTGTTGATGTAGCCCTAAGCAGAGACTGGCGAAAATCACTTTCATAAAAAGGGGTTGCCAAGCTTCCAAAAAACTACGAGTTGCCTGAAATCTCAGCAAACATTTTTTCAATCAAACTTGATGATTCTTTCAGGTAATGATCAGTACACCAAAACCACTTGGCTCACCAAATTTTGTTCTTCTAGGTTAAACCGTTCGTTTGCAGTAACCGTTTTCATTTTTAGGTTTCACTCTGTTTTCTCCTATAGGGATACATGTATTTGGAACTCTAAATCAAACACGGTTTGTGCTAGCTCTTTGAAACTTGACACAGTAAAGCAGTTTCAAGTTCTATCTCTATGGTTAGTTTGCTGTTTATGTAGCCCTAAGCAGAGACTGGCGAAAATCACTTTCATGGAAAGGGGTTGCCAAGGTTCCAAAAAACTACGAGTTGCCTGAAATCTCAGCAAAATTTTTTCACCCAATCTTGATGATTCTTTCAGGTAATGATCAGTACCCAAAAACCTCTTGGCTCACCAAATTTCGTTCTTTTAGGTTAAACCGTTCGTTTGCAGTAACCGTTTTCATTTTTAGGTTTCACTCTGTTTTCTCCTATAGGGATACATGTATTTGGAACACTAAATCAAACACGGTTTGTGCTAGCTCTTTGAAACTTGACACAATAAAGCAGTTTCAAGTTCTATCTCTATGGTTTGTTTTCTGTTGATGTAGCCCTAAGCAGAGACTGGCGAAAATCACTTTCATGGAAAGGGATTGCCAAGCTTCCAAAAAACTACGAGTTCCCTGAAATCTCAGCAAACATTTTTTCACCCAATCTTGATGATTCTTTCAGGTAATGATCACTACACCAAAACCACTTGGCTCACCAAATTTCCTTCTTCTAGGTTAAACCGTTCTTTTGCAGTAACTGTTTTCATTTTTAGGTTTCACTCTGTTTTCTCCTATAGGGATACATGTATTTGTAACTCGAAATCACACACGGTTTGTGCTAACTCTTTGAAACTTGACACAATAAAGCAGTTTCAAGTTCTATCTCTATGGTTTGTTTGCTGTTGATGTAGCCCTAAGCAGAGACTGGCGAAAATCACTTTCATGGAAAGGGGTTGCCAAGCTTCCAAAAAACTTCGAGTTCCCTGAAATCTCAGCAGACATTTTTTCACCCAAACTTGATGATTCTTTCAGGTAATTATCAGTACACCAAAACGACTTGGCTCACCAAATTTCGTTCTTCTAGGTTAAACCGTTCATTTGCAGTGACCATTTTCATTTTTAGGTTTCACTCTGTTTTCTCCTATAGGGATACATGTATTTGGAACTCTAAATCAAATACGGTTTGTGCTAGCTCTTTGAAACTTGACACAATAAAGCAGTTTCAAGTTCTATCTCTATGGTTTGTTTGCTGTTGATGTAGCCCTAAGCAGAGACTGGCGAAAATCACTTTCATGGAAAGAGATTGCCAAGCTTCCAAAAAACTACGAGTTCCCTGAAATCTCAGCAAACATTTTTTCACCCAATCTTGATGATTCTTTCAGGTAATGATCAGTGCACCAAAACCGCTTGGCTCACCAAATTTCCTTCTTCTAGGTTAAACCGTTCTATTGCAGTAACTGTTTTCATTTTTAGGTTTCACTCTGTTTTCTCCTTTAGGGATACATGTATTTGGAACTCGAAATCAAACACGGTTTGTGCTAACTCTTTGAAACTTGACACAATAAAGCAGTTTCAAGTTCTATCTCTATGGTTTGTTTGCTGTTGATGTAGCCCTAAGCAGAGACTGGCGAAAATCACTTTCATGGAAAGGGGTTGACAAGCTTCCAAATAACTACGAGTTGCCTGAAATCTCAGCAAATATTTTTTCACCCAATCTTGATGATTCTTTCAGGTAATGATCAGTACACCAAAACCACTTGGCTCACCAAATTTAATTCTTCTAGGTTAAACCGTTCGTTTGCAGTAACCGTTTTCATTTTTAGGTTTCACTCTGTTTTCTCCTATAGGGATACATGTATTTGGAACTCTAAATCAAACACGGTTTCTGCTAGCTCTTTGAAACTTGACACAACAAAGAAGAATCAATTTCTATCTCTATGGTTTGTTTGCTGTTGATGTAGCTCTAAGGAGAGACTGGCGAAAATCACTTTCATTTAAAGGGGTTGCCAAGCTTCCAAAAAACTACGAGTTGCCTGAAATCTCAGCAAACATTTTTTCACCCAATCTTGATGATTCTTTCAGGTAATGATCAGTACACCAAAACTGCATGGCTCACCAAGTTTCGTTCTTCAAGTTTAAACCAGTCGTTCGCAGTAACCGTTTTTATTTTTAGGTTTCACTCTGTTTTCTCCTATAGGAATACATGTATTTGGAACTCTAAATCAAACACGGTTTGTGCTAGCTCTTTGAAACTTGACACAATAAAGCAGTTTCAAGTTCTATCTCTATGGATTGTTTGCTGTTGATGTAGCCCTAAGCAGAGACTGGCGAAAATCACTTTCATGGAAAGGGGTTGTCAAGCTTCCAAAAAACTACGATTTGCCTGAAATCTCAGCAAACATTTTTTTAATCAATCTTGATGATTCTTTCAGGTAATGATCAGTAAACCAAAACCACGTGGCTCACCAAATTTCGTTCTTCTAGGTTAAAACGTTTGTTTGCAGTAACCGTATTCATTTTGAGTTTTCACTCTGTTTTCTCCTATAGGGATACATATATTTGGAACTCTAAATCAAACACGGTTTGTGCTAGCTCTTTGAAATTTGACACAATAAAGCAGTTTCAAGTTCTATCTCTATGGTTTCTTTGCTGTTGATGTAGCCCTAAGCAGAGACTGGCGAAAATCACTTTCATGGAAAGGGGTTGCCAAGCATCCAAAAAACTACGAGTTGCCTGAAATCTCAGCAAACATTTTTTCACCCAATCTTGATGATTCTTTCAGGTAATGATCAGTACACCAAAACCACTTGGCTCACCAAATTTCGTTCTTCTAGGTTAAACCGTTCGTTTACAGTAACCATTTTCATTTTTAGGTTTCACTCTGTTTTCTCCTATAGGGATACATGTATTTGGAACTCTAAATCAAACACGGTTTGTGCTAGCTCTTTGAAACTTGACACAACAAAGAAGAATAAAGTTCTATCTCTATGGTTTGTTTGCTGTTGATGTAGCCCTAAGGAGAGACTGGCGAAAATCACTTTCATTTAAAGTGGTTGCCAAGCTTCCAAAAAACTACGAGTTGCCTGAAATCTCAGCAAACATTTTTTGACCCAATCTTGATGATTCTTTCAGGTAATGATCAGTACACCAAAACCACTTGGCTCACCAAATTTCGTTCTTCTAGGTTAAACCGTTCATTTGCAGTGACCGTTTTCATTTTTAGGTTTCACTCTGTTTTCTCCTATAGGGATTCATGTATTTGGAACTCTAAATCAAACACGGTTTGTGCTAGCTCTTTGAAACTTGACACAATAAAGCAGTTTCAAGTTCTATCTCTCTGGTTTCTTTGCTGTTGATGTAGCCCTAAGCAGAGACTGGCGAAAATCACTTTCATGGAAAGGGGTTGCCAAGCATCCAAAAAACTACGAGTTGCCTGAAATCTCAGCAAACATTTTTTCACCCAAACTTGATGATTCTTTCAGGTAATGATCAGTACACCAAAACCACTTGGCTCACCAAATTTCGTTCTTCTAGGTTAAACCGTTCGTTTGCAGTAACCGTTTTCATTTTTAGGTTTCACTCTGTTTTCTCCTATAGGGATACAAGTATTTGGAACTCTAAATCAAACACGGTTTGTGCTAGCTCTTTGAAACTTGACACAACAAAGAAGAATCAAGTTCTGTCTCTATGGTTTGTTTGCTGTTGATGTAGCCCTAAGGAGAGACTGGCGAAAATCACTTTCATTTAAAGGGGTTGCCAAGCTTCCAAAAAACTACGAGTTGCCTGAAATCTCAGCAAACATTTTTTCACCCAATCTTGATGATTCTTTCAGGTAATGATCATTACACCAAAACTGATTGGCTCACCAAATTTCGTTCTTCTAGTTTAAACCGGTCGTTCGCAGTAACCGTTTTCATTTTTAGGTTTCACTCTGTTTTCTCCTATAGGGATACATGTATTTGGAACTCTAAATCAAACACGGATTGTGCTAGCTCTTTGAAACTTGATTAAAAAAAGCAGTTTCAAGTTCTATCTCTATGGTTTTTTTGCTGTTGATGTAGCCCTAAACAGAGACTGGCGAAAATCACTTTCATGGAAAGGGGTTGCGAACCTTCCAAAAAACTACGAGTTTCCTGAAATCTCAGCAAACATTTTTTCACCCAATCTTGATGATTCTTTCAGGTAATGATCAGTACACCAAAACAACTTGGCTCACCAAATTTCGTTCTTCTAGGTTTTACCGTTCGTTTGCAGTAACCGATTTCATTTTTAGGTTTCACTCTGTTTTCTCCTATAGGGATACATGTATTTGGAACTCTAAATCAAACACGGTTTGTGCTAGCTCTTTGAAACTTGACACAATAAAGCAGTTTCAAGTTCTATCTCTATGGTTTGTTTGCTGTTGATGTAGCCCTAAGCAGAGACTGGCGAAAATCACTTTCATGGAAAGGGGTTGCCAAGCTTCCAAAAAACTACGAGTTGCCTTAAATCTCAGCAAACATTTTTTCACCCAATCATGATGATTCTTTCAGGAAATGATCAGTGCACCAAAACCACTTAGCTCACCAAATTTCGTTCTTCTAGGTTAAACCGTTCGTTTGCAGTAACCGTTTTCATTTTTAGGTTTCACTCTGTTTTCTCCTATAGGGATACATGTATTTGGAACTCTAAATGAAACACGGTTTGTGCTAGCTCTATGAAACTTGACACAATAAAGCAGTTTCAAGTTCTATCTCTATGGTTTGTTTGCTGTTGATGTAGCCCTAAGCAGAGACTGGCAAAATCTCGTTTATGGAAAGGGGTTGCCAAGCTTCCAAAAAACTACGAGTTGCCTGAAATCTCAGCACACATTTTTTCACCCAATCTTGATGATTCTTTCAGGTAATGATCAGTACACCAAAACCACTTGGCTCACCAAATTTCGTTCTTCTAGGTTAAACCGTTCGTTTGCAGTAACCGTTTTCATTTTTAGGTTTCACTCTGTTTTCTCCTATAGGGATACATGTATTTGGAACTCTAAATCAAACACGGTTTGTGCTAGCTCCTTGAAACTTGACACAATAAAGCAGTTTCAAGTTCTATCTCTATGGTTTGTTTGCTGTTGATGTAGCCCTAAGCAGAGCCTGGCGAAAATCACTTAAATTTAATGGGGTTGCCAAGCTTCCAAAAAACTACGAGTTTCCTGAAATCTCAGCAAATATTTTTTGACCCAATCTTGATGATTCTTTCAGGTAATGATCAGTACACCAAAACCACTTGGCTCACCAAATTTCGGTCTTCTAGGTTAAACCATTCGTTTGCATTAACCGTTTTCATTTTTAGGTTTCACTCTGTTTTCTCCAATAGGGATACTTGTATTTGTAACTCTAAATCAAACACGGTTTGTGCTAGCTCTTTGAAACTTGACACAATAAAGCAGTTTCAAGTTCTATCTCTATGGTTTGTTTGCTGTGGATGTAGCCCTAAGCAGAGACTGGCGAAATCACTTTCATGGAAAGGGGTTGCCAAGCTTCCAAAACACTACGAGTTGCCTGAAATCTCAGCAAACATTTTTTCACCCAATCTTGATGATTCTTTCAGGTAATGATCAGTACACCAAAACCACTTGGCTCACCAAATTTCGTTCTTCTAGTTTAAACCGTTCGTTTGCAGTAACCGTTTTCATTTTTAGGTTTCACTCT
Source organism: Ictidomys tridecemlineatus (assembly GCF_052094955.1). Lineage (NCBI taxonomy): Eukaryota > Metazoa > Chordata > Mammalia > Rodentia > Sciuridae > Ictidomys > Ictidomys tridecemlineatus. The sequence continues at coordinate 1,458 of NW_027521091.1, read as the reverse complement.
GTTTTCTCCTATAGGGATATATGTATTTGGAACTCTAAATCAAACACGGATTGTGCTCGCTCTTTGAAACTTGACCCAATAAAGCAGTTTCAAGTTCTATCTCTATGGTTTGTTTGCTGTTGATGTAGCCCTAAGCAGAGACTGGTGAAAATCACTTTCATGGAAAGGGGTTGCCAAGCTTCCAAAAAACTACGAGTTGCCTGAAATCTCAGCCAACATTTTTTCACCCAATCTTGATGATTCTTTCAGGCAATGATCAGTACACCAAAACCACTTGGCTCACCAAATTTCGTTCTTCTAGGTTCAACCGTTCGTTTGCAGTAACCGTTTACATTTTTAGGTTTCACTCTGTTTTCTCCTATAGGGATACATGTATTTGGAACTCTAAATCAAATACGGTTTGTGCTAGCTCTTTGAAACTTGATAAAATAAAGCAGTTTCAAGTTCTATCTCTATGGTTTGTTTGCTGTTGATGTAGCCCTAAGCAGAGACTGGGGAAAATCACTTTAATTTAAAAGGGTGCCAAGCTTCCAAAACCTGGAGTTTCCTAAAATCTCAGCAAACATTTTTTCACCCAATCTTGATGATTCTTTCAGGTAATGATCAGTACACCAAAACCACTTGGTACAACAAATTTCGTTCTTCTTGGTTAAACCGTTCGTTTGCAGTAACCGTTTACATTTTTAGATTTCACTCTGTTTTCTCCTATAGGCATACATGTATTTGGAACTCTAAATCAAACACGGTTTGTGCTAGCTCTTTGAAACTTGACAAAATAAAGCAGTTTCAAGTTCTGTCTCTATGTTTTGATTGCTGTTGATGTAGCCCTAAGCAGAGAGTGGAGAAAATCAATTTCATGGAAAGGGGTTGCCAAGCTTCCCAAAAACTACGAGTTGCCTGAAATCTCAGCAAACATTTTTTGACCCAATCTTGATGATTCTTTCAGGTAATGATCAGTTCACCAAAACCTCTTGGCTCACCAAATTTCGTTCTTCTGGGTTAAACCGTTCGTTTGTAGTTAACGGTTTTCATTTTTAGGTTTCACGCTGTTTTCACCTATAGGGATACATGTATTTGGAACTCTAAATGAAACTCGGTTTGTGCTAGCTCTTTGAAACTTGACACAATAAAGCAGTTTCAAGTTCTATCTCTATGGTTTGTTTGCTGTTGATGTAGCCCTAAGCAGAGACTGGCGAAAATCACTTTCATGGAAAGGGGTTGCCAAGCTTCCAAAAAACTACATGTTGCCTGAAATCTCAGCAAACATTTTTTCACCCAATCTTGATGATTCTTTCAGGTAATGATCAGTACACCAAAACCACTTGGCTCACCAAATTTCGTTCTTCTTGGTTAATCCGTTCGTTTGCAGTAACCGTTTTCATTTTTAGGTTTCAATCTGTTTTCTCCTATAGGGATACATGTATTTGGAACTCTAAATCAAACACGGTTTGTGCTAGC
>NW_027521090.1:0-128797 GCF_052094955.1 Ictidomys tridecemlineatus | reverse complement strand
CATGTCTTTTCCATTTCCTCCTCCTTCTCTTCCTCTATCTCCTTTTCCTTCTGCTCCTTTTCTCCTCCTCCTATTCATCTCTCTCCTTTTTCTCTTTTTCCGTCTTCTCCTCTTTCTCCTCCTTCTGCTCCTTCTCCCTCTACTCCTCCTGCTCTTCAATCTCCTCCTCCTTTTTCTCCTTCATCTCTTTCTCTTCCTCCTCCTTCATCTCTGCCTCCTCCTCCTCCTCCTTAATCTTTCCTGCTCCATATCCTTCTCTTCCTTCTTCTCCTTCTCTATCTCCTCCTCCTCCATCTTCTCCTTTTTCTACTTCCTATTCTCCTTCTTTTTCTCCATCTCATTCTCCTCCTTTCTCTCCATCTCATTTTCCTTCTGCATTTCCTCCTCCTTTTTCTACTCCTGCTTCTCCTTTTCCTCTATCTCTTCCTCCTTCTCTATGTCCTATTTCTTTTTCTACTCCTGCTCCTCCTTTTTATCCTCCTCCTTTCTCTTCTTCTCCTCCTCATCTATCTCCTCTTCCTCCTCCTCCATCTCCTCTTCTTTCTCCTCCCTCTCCTTCTCCTCCTCCACCCTTCTTTTTTGTCCTCCTGCATCTCCTCCTCCATCTTTTTTTTGGAGATGATTATTTTTTTATTGGTTGTTCAAAACATTAAAAAGCTCTTGACATATCATATTTCATACATTAGATTCAAGTGGGTTATGAACTCCCATTTTTACCCCAAATACTGATTGCAGAATCACATCGGTTACACATCCACATTTTTGCATAATGCCATATTAGTAACTGTTGTATTCTGCTACCTTTTTATCCTCTACTACTCCTCCTTCATCTCCTCCTTCTTTCCTCTCCATTTCCTCCTCCTTCTTCTGTCTCTCCTCTTCCTCCTCCTCATAACTCCTCCTCCTTCTCTTCCTCCTCAACATCGCTCCTCCTCCTCCTCGTTCTCCTTTTCCTCCTCTCCTCCATCTTCATCTCTTCCTCTTTCTCCTCATCTCTCCTCCTCCTCCTCATTATCATCTTTTCTCCATCTCCTCCTCCTACCCCTTCTCCTCCTCCTGCTCCTCCTTCTCCTCCTACATCTCCTCCTCCTCCTGCTCCTTCTTCTTCTCATGCTCATCTCTTTCCTCCCCTCCTTCTTCATCTCTTACTCCTCCTCCTTCTCCTCCTCTTCCTCCATCTTCTCCTCCATCTTCTCCTTCTCCTCCTTTTTCTCCTCATTCTCCTCCTTCTCCTTCTTCTCCTGCTCTTTCTCTCTCTCGTCCTACTTCTCCATCTCCTCCTCCTCCTCCTTCTCCTCCTCTTTCTTATCTCTCTCATTCTTATCTTCCTCCTCCTCTCCCTCTTCTCCTCCTCCTCTATCTTCTCCTCCATCTCCTCCTCATTCTCCTTCCCCTCTTCCTCATCTGTCTTACTCCTCCTTTTCATCATCATAATCTCTTCTCCATCTCCTTTTCCTTCACCTCTTACTTCTTCTCTGCCCCCGCTGTCACCTAATCTTCCTTCTCCACCTCCCTCTTTTCCTCCGCCATCTTTTCTCCTCCTCCACATCATCATCATCATCATCATCATCATCATCATCATCATCATCATCATCTCTTCTCCTCCTCCTTCTTCTCCTCGTCCATTTTTTCCACCTCATCCTCCTCCTCCTCCTCCTTCTCTTTCCCCTACTTCTCTATCTATTCCTCCTTCTCCTCTACCTCTTTCTCCTCCTCTTTCTCCTCAGCCTCCTTTTCCTGCTTCTCCATCTCCTTTATCTTTTTCTCCTCCCTCTCCTCTTCCTCCTTTTCCTCCTTATCTCTTCTCCATCTCCTTTCTCCACTCTCCTCCTCCTTTTATTCCTTCTCCTCTTCTTCCTCCTCCCCCCACTTCTCCTCCCCCTTCCTCCTCCTCTTCCAATTTCTCATCCTCTTCCTTCTCCTCCTTTTCCTCATCCTCTTCCTCCTCCTTCCCTCTCTTTTCCCCCTCCTTCTCCTCCTCCATCTCCTCCTCCTTCTCCTCCCTCTTCTCCTTCTCATCTCTCCTCTTCCTCCTCCTCTTCCTTGTCTTTGTTTTTCATCCCTTTCCTCTTCTTCAGTCTCCTCCTCCTCCTCCGTCTCCTCCTCCTCCTCTGTCTCCTCCTCCACCTCTGTCTCTTCCTCCTCCTCCTCTTAATCATTACCCCCCTACTCCTCCTCTGTAGTCTCCTTGCTCTGAGACCTCCGATGTGGACTCCTCTGGCTCCCTGTCTCCGTCTCTCCCTGTGGCTAGCCCCTCACCTCTGTAGATCCTGTTGCACCTCCTCAGTTGCTGGTATTCATCTTTGGCCTCCAGTGACCCTCCATGATCGGAGGCGTAGTAGGTGAGCTTGGAGTTCTTCAGACCGTTCTAGTCAAGGGCATGGAGGGCTTTACCTGTGAAGAAGGTGGAAGGTGTCAGAGAGAGCACCCACATGGTTCTCAGCTGGGGACACACACTTTCAATTCTATGCGCAAGACACCTTGTACTGGACCATAACAGAAAGAGCCCCCTGCCAAGAGCCCACAGGGACACGTGTGATCATGGTGCTGAGACTGTTATGCCCAGGTCTGCTTAGCACCGTGTCACCTCGAAAACCAGGAGAGACTTGCAAAAAATATCCAGGACGTTGCCAGCAGGTGTGGTTTCGATGTGCGGTGCCCGTTGGGTCAAGTGCCCTAATAAAAGTGTGAGAGAATGACCTGGGGCAGGGAAAATCAATGACAGATTCCAGCCCACGTGGAAGGAACCACAACTAATAGCAGTAATATATACAATGTTCATTATCCACAGAGCAGGTGACATCTACAAACCAAGCTCCCTGCACCGCGGAGACCAGTGGTCCTTCCTACCCCTGAAGGCACAGAGGCCAATTCACGAGGGATGTGAGCTGCTGTACTCCTTGGGGACATCTGCCTCTCACCTAGCTCAGATGTCAGGATATTCGTGCAAGGACGTGTCACCTGACCTGCGAGGGCTTCCATGTCTCCAGGAAACCCTCGCAGATGGCAGAGTCTGCAAGTTCTTGCTTCTCTCTAGCGTGTCCCCAAGCCCCGAAAGCAGAGCCCTTTTCCTCCACGATGCTGAAAGCTAACATTTTCTCTCTGCTTCCTGTAACCACTAAGGGTGGTGATGAATGACAGCTCCTCACAAAACTGATTGCTAACAAAATGATTGGTTTTGTGCAAAATTAGACGATCACTGGGAAGAAATGAACAAACAAGGAACACGAGTTGGGTGTACTCTCCCCTGTTCTTGATCTTGACTTACCTACAAACTACTCCATCTCCTCCACGTTGTCTCTGTATAAACTGTGGCAGCTTCTCCCGAGGAAGGCTTTCGAGGTCACAAAGGAGTGTGGACATGCAGCAGGGACACAAAGAGGAGAAAGTGCCTGTCTGTTTGTGAAAGAAGAAAACCACTTGAATTATGGACGGGAGATGATGGCGTCCACAGTGGACCTTCAATGTGCTACGTCCATGATCTGGGTTCACCTACTGTGATTTCACTGTGAGGGGTCCCCCAAAAACGCATGGGTGAGACCATGCAAGAAAGTTCACAGGTAAAATGATTAGATTACTAGAGGTGTGACCTAGAAGTGGTTTAATCCACTTGGATGAACTCACTGGGTGGTGACTATAGCAGGTGGGGTGTGGCTGGAGGAGGGGATCTCTGGGCTGTGCCTTGGGGTCTCTATCCTGTCCCTCATGAGCAGAGCTCTCTCTGCTTCCTGGTGCCCTGTCCTGAGCTGTTCTCCTCCTCCAGTCCCTTCCGCCATTTTGTTCTGCTCCCCTTGGGCCAGAGCCATTAAGTCGGCCAACCATGGACTGAACCTTGATAACCATGAGCCTCAAATAAACTCTTCTTCCTCCAAATGTTCTTTTTGGGACTTTTGATCACAGTGGCAATTTTGTCTGAGTAAAACAACATCCACGGTCAGAATAGTACAGGCAGATATTTTGAGAGGGAGGGACGGGACACCCCATCGACCCACCCTGTGTTACAGAACATTGCCATCATTATTATTTTATTATTAGGTGCTGCTAATTTCTGACTTTCTTTAATTTATAAATATCTTCATAGGTATGTACACATAGGGAAATAGCTATATATTGTAGTATATGGATGAATATTTATTTATTACTTATATATGAATGGTTGGGTACTCTCTGGGTTTTCAGGCATTCCCTGGGCCTTGGAAGGAGTCCCTGATGCACGACCACTACTTGGATACTTCCCAGTGTAACCTGGGTAACTCAACACAGAGATCTGAGTGTGGAAACCAATTCATAGGAAGAGGTTGGACCTTTACTTTTTCTTTTTCTTTTTTTCTTTTTTTTTAGCACCAGAGATGTAACCCAGGGGTGTTTCATCAGTGAGTCCCTTCGCCAGTCCTTTTGATATGTTATTTACAGAGTGTCACTGTGTCTCTTACGGCCTCTCTAAGTTGATAAGGCTAGCCTCCAACTTGCCCATCCTCCTGCCTCAGCCTCCCCAGCTGCTAGGATGACAGACATGGGCAAAGTGACTCCATAAAGAAATCCTTCAACATATACACTGTGGAATACTGTGTAGCCATGAAGAAGGATAGCTTCCTTTCCTTTGTGAATGTAGTGTGAGTTTGGACCTTTTCAATGCACCTGCTGCTATGGGACCCCAGGTTGTCCCACGGCTCAGAACCTGCCCCCCCTGGCGATAGTGAGGGTCCCCACCTTTGGATATAGGCTGTGTCTTCCTGCAGCATCCATCTGGTGGTGCTCTCCACATCCATGGGCTGCTGGTGACCTGGTGGTTCCGCAATGAGCACACAGTTTTTCAGCGTTGCAGGAACCCACACATGGAGAACCACGTGGTGAAGACGAGGCTGGCCGTGCCCCCGACTGTGGTCCAGGGATCCAAGAGGAGGCTTCTGAGCTTGGTGGCCGTGAGCATCAGGACGCCCAGAGCCAGGATGCGGGTGTAGTGGCTGAAAGGGGCAGCCATGATGACCCCCAGCTCTGGGGGCCTGTCAGGGTCGCAGTCATTGATAGGGGTGAAGGAGCCCATAGAAGTAGTGGAAACCGTGGTTCATCGGGTGGTGGCAGTGGTCCCCGCGGGATGCGCAGCTCACATTCTGGTGCCACTTTGCTGCAAGCTGGGGTTGGTGGTCAGCCACACCAAGGGCGAATGCTATTGCCTTGGTAAAAAAATCCCGGGGGCATTTGGATGCGGTCAGGGGAAAGAAAACCTCAAAAGAGGAGATCCTGAATCAGCGGAGGCCATGAGTGACCTCAGCCAAGACTTGCTTTTGTTTTTTGGTACCAGAGATTGAACTCAGGGCCACTCGACTCCCGAGTCCCATCCCCGGCCCTTTTTGTGTTTTATTTAGAGACAGGGTCTCGCTGAGTTACTTGGGGCCTCGCTAAACTGCTGAGGTGGGCCTCTAACTTGTGGTCTTCCTGCCTCAGCCTCCCAAGCTACTGGAATTACAGGCAGCAGAGCCAGGCTCTGAAGAGCTTTCTGATTCTTTGGGGCTGAAGAAGATAGACAGGTTCATAGAAGGAAAGAACGCAAAATATATATCAAAGAACCCCAAACCTCTGCAATGAGGAGAACTTCTGAACTGGAAACCATCGGAGAGGGCCCGAGTAGAACCAGATACCAACTTGAGAGGCGGAAAATAATGAAATTTTTTTTTGTTTTTTTGTTTTTATTTTCTTTTCCTCCAGAGGAAATTGGTCCCTTGACAATTGGATGAGAGAGGAATCAGGTGTACCAGGGTGCATACCTACAAGGCCGGTGGCATAGTCTTGCTCCTTTGGGATTTTTGCAAAAGTGGTTTTGTTGGTAGGAAGCCCACCTGAGCCCAAGTTCCAGTAGAGGACCCGGTGGGAGGTGGTGCTCTGGGTATGGAGTGGGTGCAGATCAGAGAGGTTGTTAAATGTGCTATTGTGCACAGAATGACCCCACTACTGAGCATTATCTGCCCCAATGTCAGCTGCATAAGTTGGACACACCTTGCCTATCATGAGAACCAACCCAGTATATCTATCTATTTATCTATCTATCTATCTATCTACCATTACCTATTATCCAGGTATCATTATGTTGCATCTATCCCCTTTCTATCTACACATCATTTATCTGTCACCTGTATGTGCATTATGCATCTGTCACCTCTATATTCCTCTATCACCCATCATTAGCTATCACCTGTTCCTCTATTATTTATTGACAGGATTGCTATCGATTGAGCATCATTAATACATATTTCTTCATTGATACTATCACCATCATCATCTAGGGAGCATTGTGTCTCACCTGTCAATCACTGTATTTCTGCTTCTCATCCACCAATGATGGTGGTCATCCCGTTCCAGAAGGATCCCTCCCCACAGCCTACCAAGGGCACCTACCTGGCAATTTGATGAGACAAGAGCTGGTATGTGGAAAATATCAGAAGGAAAAGAACATTTCCCCTGTACCAGACGTGAACAGACATTTGTGTTGGGTGTTTTTTCTCTGAGCAATTTTTTTTTCTCTGACTATTAGTACGATTTCCCAGGTGCTGCATGTCCCAGGTCAGCTAGGGACGATCTAGACCTCAGGAAGAGGTGTGTGGTTATCTGTGACTCCCATTTGATTAACCCAGGGGTACCTAACTCCTGAGCCGCCTCTGTAGCCCTATTTTGCATTTTACTTAGAGACAGGGTCTCACTGAGTTGCTTTGGGCCTCCTTTTGGCTGAGGCTGGCTTTGAACTCGCAATCCTCCTGCCTCAGCCTCCCAACCGCTGGGATGAAAGGCGTGCGCCACCGTGCCCGGCATTGTGCGTGGGTTTTAACACCCACGGGGGCTGAGGGTCCTGAGGGGTGAGGGCATACGAGGCCCTGTTTGGAGCACACACTGCAGGAAGGTGACAGGAGGGCACATTAGCTTTCAATTTCCCAGTCTCTGCGGGATTGCTACCCAGCTAGAGCAGTGATGGGGTCCAGGCTGCAGCTGGGAGCTGCTGTCCACAGTCTCTGCAACACCCACCTGATTGGAGTGACTCTGTTCTGGGTGCAGAGTGGGGGGGCGTGGGGGGCTGCCAGGTGCTGGGTGAGTCTCACGCCCTCCATCTTCAGCCGGTCGATATTGTGGGTCCTGAGAAAATCAGATGAATGTCACTTGGGAAAGGTTTGGGAATGCTCTGGGCTTCAGAAGAGGCCAGCATGGAACTTCCCTGGGCTGCATGGCACCTGTCTTAGTGCGCCCACTTCTCTAAGTTTGCAAAGGACAGATGAGGCTCACCTTGGGCGGTTCCTTTTACAGTCCTCCCCTCACCTCAGCTGTTGCCAAAGCAACAAAGGGCACCACAGATTTTGAATTTTGGCTTTGGCCTGGGGGGCTGGCACACAGACACCTTGCCCGTTTTACTTTCTGGGGGTGATGAATGACAGATGTTGAACAGTGAGTATAAACACGGGCTGCAAGAGATGGTTTTGTCCAGCCGGGGAATGATGTGGGTTCTGAGCCCAGGCAGTCTGGGCTCAGCCAGGACCTTAGGTGGGTTCAGGGTACAAAATGCACATCTGCGTGGTGACATTATCCTCTTAGGGTGGGTTATGCGGGACCCCTTGTCACAATAACTCTGTGGTTACATTGCAGGGCTTTTTATAGGAAGATGGACCCCACAAAATTACATTTGAAGGAAGAGATGACCGATGTCACACACAAAGGCAAAGTTTTTGGCTTTTTCTTATTTTTTTGGGGGGGGGGTTTGCAACCCAGGGGGCTTGTATGCTTTAAATATCCCATCAGCATCCACGAAGGGTGCACCCTGAGTTTCCTACCAGGTTTCTCAGGTGCAAAATTCAAAGAGAAGATGAAACACTTCACCTAAGAGCTTTTGCAGTCCGAGGTGCAAAAATAGATTGAGAGTCTCACTGTAGATACGAATCCCAAAGGCAGTGACCCAGCCCCTAGAGTTCAAGGAATTCCCCACGGACTGTCAAATGAAAGGTGCTACTCTCTTCCCTTCTCCCTTGGAGGAGGCTGCATCTGGTGGGAGCTAAGCTATAAAAGCTCAGACTTTGTTCTTCATGCGCCTAAAGCGGACCACTCAGTGACCTCCCATTAGAAAAGTTTTGCTCCACTGAGGACAACTGGAAAAGTACAGAGACACTGGAGGTGTCCCACTTTGGGATGTGGTAATATTGGTGAGCAGCAGGTGGAGACCAGAAATGTTGGTCAACATCCTACAATGCACAGGATGGGCCCATCACAGAGAGTGATCTGGGCCAGTGTACCAGTAGGACCAAGGCTAAAGAACCTTGTCAGTCCTTCCATCCATCCATCTATTCACCCACCCACCAATTCATCCACCATTCCACCATCCATACATACATACATCCATTCATCCATTTGCCCATCCACACACCCATCTGCCTGCCCATCCACCCACCCACCCATCCATCCACCCACCCGTTCATCCATTCACCCATCCAACCACCCATCTGCCCACCCATCCACCCACTCATCCATCCATCCACACACCCATCTGCCTGCCAATCCACCCACCAACCCATCCATCCACCCACCCATCCATCCATTCACCCATCAAACCACCCATCTGCCCACCCATCCACCCACTCATCCATCCATCCACACACCCACCCACCCACCATCCACCCATCCACCCATCTATCCATCTATCCATCCACCCACCCACCCACCATCCACCCATCTATCCATCCACCCACCCACCCACCATCCACCCATCCACCCATCTATTCATCTATCCATCCACCCATCCACCCACCATCCACCCATCTATTCATCCATCCATCCAGGCAACCATCTATCCATCCATCCATCATCTATCCATCCACCCATCCACCCAGGAAACCATCTATCCACCCATCCATCCATCTATACATCCACCCATCTATTCATCCATCCATCCATCCAGGCAATCATCTATTCATCTACCCATCTATCCATCCACCCACCTACCCACCCACCATCCACCCATCTATCCATCCATTTATCCACCCACCCATCCATCTATCCATCCACCATAGATGGATGGGCAGATAGACAAATGGATGATGTCTGGATGAAAACATAGACAGATGGGTGGGTGGAGGAATGGCTCATTCATAAATGGATACCTAAGATTCAGGCTGATGGATTTGGGGTAAAATTCTAGTGATTTGCTAACCCTGAGAATAAAGGACTCAGAACTGAGTACAATTTTACAAGCCTGTATGTAACCCCCTACCCAGTTTAGCCAAAATAAGAAAATACCCCACACTCTCTAAGATCCTCTGGCCTCTAAAGACCCCCATTCAGACCTTCTCCTGGCCACCATTTTGGCTCTGGCTCCCCCACACCCCACTAAGACATGCGTTTTGCCCTAGTCTCCAGTCCTACTGGGAATCAGGGTTTCTGTGAACACAGGATATGCGAGTATCTTTTGGACTCACTGCTTTCAAATTCTTTGGGTCTCAACCCAGCGGTGGCATTGCTGGGTCATATTGTGATTCAATCTTAAGCTTTTGAGGGGCCACTATACTGTTCTGCCAGGGACCACCTGGAGCCCCAGGAGCTGGAGAGGCAGGAGGAGCCTCCCTGGAGCCCATGGATGGAGCTCAGCCTGGAACTCTGGTCTCAGCCTCTGCCCTCCAGGGCTGGGGGAGGGGTGGTGGTGCCTGGATTACATTTAAGTCTCTGTGTTTTTGGTTATTTATTACAGCAGCCCTAGAAAAACCCTCCTCAAGTCGTTTGAGAGGGCTAAGACCCTATTTTTACTGTTGGAAAATAATCATTTTTGGTGCTGAGTTCTGCAGCACTAAGAAATTTCATTTGCACTGGTCGATTTTAAGTGAATTATTCCACGAAACTGCACACAAGGCAGCACCCCAATACCAAAACCGCACTCTACTTCAGTGTAAGGTTCTCATAGCAACCAACATCCCCGATGCCCAGAGCATCTGCAGGATGTTTGGCTTGGAGGCGTTCGGTGATTTCTGCTCACAGGTCTGCAGAAGCCAACATATAAGGAGGAGAAGCAGGGTAGAGTCCCTGCAGAAGAAATAAATGTACAGGATTTGGCATGCAAAGTTTACACCATGCATATGTAGAGGTCAGGGGTCTGGTGAGGGATTGAACCGAACTCCTATGACGCCAACTGAGCCCCAAGAAAATTATCCAGTTGTGGGAAGCCTCTGGTTTTGCAGAGAATCCAGCAGCCCAAGAAAACCAGGGTGGAGTCCCTACTGCTAATGGCCAATCAAGACCAAAGCTGAGAGAGGCCCATTTTCCCCCCTGCACCCAAACTGGAGATTTTCAGCAAGCAATCAGACCCTGAGCCCTCCTAATAAGAAAGTTCCCACCACTTTAACCCCATGCAAACAGCAGAAGTCCCCTCTTTATCCTCTGGGGACACATTCCAAAAATCTCAAAGGATGTTGAAAGTTCAGCTAGTACCTAACCCTATATAGACTATACTTTTCCAGTATATATAGATGCCTGTCATAACGTATAATTTATAATCTAGGCAGGGCACTAGCAGGACCAGACTCACAGGGACACTAGGATTTTAAACCACAGATGGGGGATTCAAAGCAACTCCAGAGACGCAGTGCAGCCGGCAGAGAAGAGAGTCCCTGAGCCTCTGAACAGGGGGCCAGGCGCCCCACCGCGCCAGCTACTACTAGGAGCTTCAGTGACAGGTCCTGGGCTCAACCCGCCCCAGGACCCAGAGGGACTCAGCTATCCAGGACGCGCTGGGGGTGGGGAAACCCGGGAGAGAAGGTGGGCGGAGTCACTGTGACGTCACAATGTGGGGGGGAGGGTAGCCGGGGGAAAGGGGCAAGGGCTGCCATAGATCTTGTGCACCCTGGGGCTGGGGGACTGGAGGCTGGTCCCACTGCTGGAGGATCAGGCTGCGTGATGGCGCAGTGGGCAGACTGGAAGACCCAGAGCAGGACTGGTGTGTCCTAGCGCTGGGGCGGGGGGGGGGGGGGAAGGGGGGCAGCTGTGGCGGGGGGCGGGGATGAGGGAAAGTCAAGGGTCCGCACCCTGCGGTTTTTAGCGGGCGGTGGGGGAGGGTCATAAGGCCGTGCACAGCTGCGCTGGGGCGGGATGGGGGACTTGGGGGCCGGGAGCAGGGCAGGGCGTGTCCTAGAGTGGGGGTGTGGGCATGCTGGGGGTGGGCCAGGGACTGGCCTTAGTGTTGGGCACCCCGGAGCTGGGGCTCCGAGGGGGACGCGCCCAGGAGCTGGATGGGGCCTTCCTAGGGGGACACAGGGTGGAGGGTGGTGCTAGGGCGTGTTCTAAAGTGCCCAATGGACTGCAGGGGGCGGAGCAAGGGGCGTGTCCTAGAGGGGGATTGCTGGGGGTGGAGCAAGGGGCGTGCCTCAGTGTGAGTGGGCAACACAGAGCTGAGGCTGGGAGGGGATGTGCCCAGGAGCCCACCAGGGCCTGTCTAGGGAGAGACTAGGCCTTAAGGTGGGGTGGCGCAGGGGTGTGCCCTAGGATGGGGGGACTGGACATGCTGGGGGCCGGCCTTAGTGTTGGGCACCGCGGAGCTGCCTCAGGGTGGACACTTGGTCCCAGGAGCCAAGTGGGGAGTGACTTAGGAGAAGAAGGGGTGGCGCAGGGGTCCAGTGGCGGCCCTAGTGTTGGAGGCACCGTCAGTGCTGGGGGGAGGGGAGAGAGGCCCTGGAGCGGGACAGCAGTGGCTTAGACTGTTTTTGGGGACTCCCCAGCAGCATCAGGGAGGGCGCGCGGGGTGTGCGGGGGGGGGGGGGGGGAGACTCAAGCCGAGCCCCAAGTCGGGACCAGGTGGTATTCGGGGAGTGATAGGGCGAGACGGCCATCTGGGGAGGGGACCGGATAGGAGCCTCAGCCAGGGTCAAAACCGTGTTGGGGGAGGGACAGGATTTTGTCTTAGAGTGACAGGCCATGGCTGGAGGTGGGGACCAGGACGGGACACTGAAGACTACGAATTTATTGGGGAGACACTGGCATCGGACTGCGTGTCTAAAAAAATGTGTATGTGGAGGGTGTCACAGCCGTGTCAGGATGGGGCAGGGGACATGCCTTATAGAGATTGTGGGACTTGGCCCTGGGGAGGGATGCTGGCTCCGAATGGGAGGGGGCAGAGCGGGTCTTAGTTGGGGGACACCTCAGCGCATCTGTGCCGACCTGGTGTGGGGGACACAGGCCATGAAGGGGCAGGGAGCGGGTCTTGGAGGGGTTCCGAGGCCCGAGGGTCTCAGTGTGGGGAGATGTGTCATCCCCTACGACCGGGGAGCAGGCCCGCCTTAGTCGCATTTGCAGTTTCCTTGGCTCAACCCAGGCCCCGCCTCCTGCTCGGCCTGCGCCCCCCCTCCTGCTCCGCCCCCCACCTCCTTCTGCGACTCACCCCAGCGCAGCTCTATGGGCCACGCAGAGAATGCGCCTGGGGCTGGGTTTTGGTGACTCGCCATTTCGGAGCACCTCCTCTTCCTTCCCAGGGTCTCGCACTCTTCCCCTCCCCAGGCCTGAGTGGCTCAGTCCCGGGGTCCCGAGTACCTGACGGTGGCCTAGGCACGTCCCCTGGGCCTGAGAGCGCACCTCTGCGTGGATCCCATGGCTGTGCGCTGGCACCGAGGAAGGACCTTGACCCCAGATCTGGGCGCAATCCTGCCTGGGCTGCCGTCTCCGCCCACCGGGCTGCTGGGCGCGCTCCTGGACCCCAGTGGCTCACTTCCTCTGATTAACCTCCCAACTCTGGGGCTGGGGAGTGGCGCCTGGAAATAGGTTCTCCCGGGTCCCCACCTCCTAGTGAAGCTGGGGCTTCTGGAACTGCTTATTCTGGATGGGGCACAAGCAGGATGACTTCCAAGGCAGCCAGGGCAGCTTAGGGAACACCCCCCCCCCCGCTTTTTTTTATTCCTTCCAAGGGTCTTGGGAGAGCCCCACCCCCCTCATACAATTGGTGGGAATTCAGCTCCACCAGGTTCCGCATTAGGAATCTCTAGGGTGCTGGACTCTGCTCCTTTGTGCACGCAGGGCCTGGGGAGAAGCCAGAATTAAACCAGTCAGTCTAGACAGGGAAAAGGGGCGAGGCTAATTTTGAAAAGTCTGGCAAGTTGGAGACTGTTCCCTGAGGGATTGAAATGTCAATTCCTTCAGTGCCCTTCCTCCACCCTTATCCAGAACCTACCCTTGAGCCAATCTGCTAAAATAGCTTGTCCCAGGAATTGCCCCTCTCTACTGGGAGCTACAAGGTTTTTGATTAATGTGTTCTTGGCTGCTCCATCCTGTCCTTTCCCCTTCAGCTCATCTCCTTCCCACCTTTTGACCAGCTCAGGAGCATCCCTGGCCCTACCAAGCTCTTAATGCTTAAGTGAAGTTAGTGCATCTGCCAGTCTTCAAGACTAGGGTGAAGGGCTTCCTGGCCTAGGCAGCTCTCAATCACCTGTTCACTACAGGGCAGACATGTTGGGTTCTGCTGAAGCTACTTCCCAGTTCTTTTTTTTTTTATATTATTTTTAAATATATCTTTTTGTTTTTCCTGGGGTTTTTCACAATCAGGAGTTGGTAAAGGGGTTCCTATCATCCGCTGTCTGACAGGGTCACAGTGTGGGGGATGCTGTGGCAGGGCCACACCATCTGGAAACCGAAACTATGGGGAATGTTAAGTATTTGGTTTATGATCCTCCTGATATGGAGAACAGGGCATCCGTCAATCAATAATAAAAGTACATGTTCCCTGAGAATGCAGGAAAATTCCCAGAATGAAACCAAGGATACAATTGAGACAGGCCCCAAGGTGTGTTTCAATCACTCTCAGGATACAAAAAATAGTGTTATTCCTTAAGAAACTAACAGGGGAAAGATTACCAACCAAAGTTCCCGAGAAAAGCCTAATCCACAAGAATTGTTTATCCCAGGGTTAATAATGTACACTAATGTCCCCCTCCCTTCCAAAGCCACAACCTGTACAATAGAGTAGTTACAGAAAAACAAACACTGTGCCAACAAGGACCACCCTATGTAGCTTGCTAATTAAAGGAAGATTATAGTATTCCCCTCGAGGACAAGAGGCTCATAAAAATACATTTCCCCCATTAACACCCCCTCCTCTGCCTCACACAGGAATTCATGATGAAAGTGGAAAACACAGAGTTAATATTAATGGCAAATGGGTTGAGGTGCAGAACCTGCCCTTTAGTTAAAAGATTAAAAAGACACGAGATTTGGTGGGCTTTGACCAGGGATCAAGGAAACTTTAAGAAAAGAGTTAAATAGGTCATATGAAAAAAAAAAGGAAATTACTTGGGAAATTCAAAATAGAATAATGTAAAATTAATATAGATATATTTTAGAGTCACTTCGGAATAATAGGCTTTCACTATTTTAAGTGTGTTTCACTATTTGAAGTGTGTTTTACTGGGACTTTAGATTAAAAGTAAGAAAGCTTACTAACAATTATAGGTGTGCTTTAAAGTTAAAGGTTAATGAAATAATTTACGTATGATTTAAAGTTAAAAGTTAATAATAGAACAGGAGACATGTAGTCAAGTTATGTAGTATACTGTTATGGGGCAGGTTATATGACCAAACAGACTCCATTTTACCCTGAGACTTAATATCATGTAAGAAATGCTTCTCTCCTGCTAAGGCTTGGGGCTATTTCTTGTAGAGACAGTTATGGGTCCTGCAGGGAGCTGTCTCTGGCTGGCCAACTAAATTCTGTCGATTTGTACAGAACAGGGACTTGGTGTGTTTTCTGAGTGACCTGCCCCACAACAGTGTGCACCTAGTGATTAAGGTGAAAATGTAAAAGTTTAATCATGATTGTCAAAGGTTACAGGAAAATATTCTAAACCATGTCCTCAATATACCTTAGGTAATCAATATGTCAGACAATATTGTGACTCTTGAAAAGAATGGACATCAAATAAGTTTTGGGCTTTCAGACTATTTATTAACTACCTGGAAAGATATCTGCAAAAAATGATATAAAAATAAAGGCCCTCCTAAGGGCAGCAGATTCCTTTTGAAGACTGCTCAGAACTTGCATCCTGCTGTCCTTCAGCACCACATAAAAATAAATAAAAATTAAATAAAGGTATTGTGTCCAACTACACCTAAAAAAAGTAAAAAATAGGGACAGAGTAATATAATGAGACAATCTCAGTGAATATGTTTGTTTCTCTGTGCACCATGTCGTCCCTTGACATGTCCTGAAAACTTTCCAATATCTTGCTGAACCTCAGTCCTCAACCTGGGCCCAGGGCTGTTTTGTGTCATGGATGAGGCCTCCTTGGTCCAGGTCCCAGAGACACCCTTCATGAATAAAAGCAAATCATTGGCCTCAGCCCACAGGTGAAGGGAGAGTGTCCCAAGTCTCCACGAAGTTTCCTAAAATGTGAGGATGAAGAGGAGCAAGGAAGAGGTACATGTGCTTGAAAAAAAGTCAAGAAGTTCAAAAAAACCCAGAAAGTGACTTGTTAATTGGACACGGGTTAGCAAGGCAGTGAGATTTGAGGGTGGGGGTAATTAAACATATTTAAGCCATTTCCATGTTTATATCATTTTTCATGCGGAAGGAGAATTGTTTTCTTCAGAAATAGATCTGAAGTTGAATTTGAGGAAAAGTGGTTAAATGTTAGTCACAGCATTCAGCAGAAATCCTGGGGCAGGAAACTCAGAAAATAGGAAGAGTTTGCAGCCCATTCAGAAATGCACCCTGTGGCTGGGCAGAGAGATGCAGTGCTTTGACAGACAGCTGAACTCCCAGAGTCCAAGTTCACATTCAGGATGTGACTCCTATTTCCTACTTGGATTCTGAATTCTTTTCTTTCTGTAATTATTGTTTTCTACATTAAATTTGCTCTAAGTGATGATTGATTCAAGACTCCCATTATAATCTTAACTGCTTTCTGCTTGCTAAATGACCTTCTATGAATCTTAATGATTTCATTTAAATACTTGGGAATTATTTCCCAAGTACTCAATACTGTTTTTATACAAAAATGTACAATGAAATTTGAAAAGTTTTTTGTATTGATTCTAATTAGTTACAGAGGACAGCAGAATCATTTGGTCATCACATTCTACATAGGTGGATTATACCTCTTCATTCTTCTGGTTGCACATGACATAGAGTTACACTGGTCATGAAGTCATATATGTAGAGGGTAATGACGTCTGATTTATTTTACTTTCAATCTACCTCCATAACCCCTCCCCTTTTTTTACTTCCCTCTGTTTAATCCAAAGTTCTTCTATTCTTCCCAAGAACCTCACCCTTATTGTGAATTAGATCTGTATATCTAAGAAGACATCTGGCCTCTGATTTCTTGGGACTGGCTTATTTCCCTTAACATAGTATTCTCCATTTCCTTGTATTTGCTGGTAAATACCATCATTTCATTCTTCATTTAGGCTTTGTAGTATTCTATTCTGTATATATACTAAAATTTCTTTATCCATTCATCTGTTGTAGGGCACAGAGATCAGAGATCCTCCAACCTTTGTTACAAAAATGCCATTGAGTCTGAAAAACCAGCCTGTACCTCAGAGCAAAGCCTGTCCAAGGAAGGGGGCATGACCCTTGTCCTTGAAAAAACCCACAGAGCACTCTTAGGCATAAATGCACCCTGCTGAGTTGTTTGTCTGCAAATAACAGGAGAGATCCCCTTTGCCAGGTGTCTCTGACTCAGTCTATGTGGGGACTCATAGCAACCCCCTAGCAGCCACCAATCAGCATGAGACAGGGAAAATACCTGAGATGCCAGATGACCCTCCCTGTAGTTTATGGAGTTTGATAACCTGTTGGGAAACCATGTAGTTCAGCACGTACAACCCTCATGGCCTAAACCAACCAGTTCAAATGAATTCCCCTCTGTACTAATCAATCACCGCTACCCAACTTGTTCCCACCAGTGAATGTGCTAATCATGTTTTAGAGTTGTTTTATGATTCTCCCGCGGTGTGTGATGATTTGTCAAGAAATGCTATAATGTATGTGGGGATCCCTGCCTTTTCCAAAGAGTGTATAAAACTGCTGCAAACCCTGGGCTAGGGGCCTCTCAGCATCACCAGTTTCTGGGTGCATATGGAGGACCGAGCTAGCTCCCAATAAACACTTCTTTGCTGCTTACATGGATCTTGGTCTCTGGTGGTCTTTTGGGGGTCCCGAATTTGAGCCTAACAAGTCTAGGAAAGATTATTGTAATAAACTTCAATTAGGCTTGAATTTTTTAAAATCTTTGTGAATTATAAAATTGTTTTGTAGAAGTCAGATAAATTTTTATAAATATATTTTTAAATTTCCAAAAAAGTAAAAGAAAACAGTGCACCACAAATTGACATAAGGATTCAGTGTATTCTCCATACTTGGAGAGAAATTGACAAGTTTCGTAAAACCCACATTAATTTGTAAAGAAAACCAAAACTGTGACCCACTATTTCAAATACATGACAAAACTCTGTGGTTCAGCACAGTGAAATCAATTCTTACTGAAAAACTACAGTGAACAAACCACAAAGTTCTAGCCTGAGATTGGATTCTTATAAACCTATGGGAGTATTTGAAGATGGAATGATGCACACAATGGTGAACAATTCATTATAGTAAATGGACTGAGAACTTCAATGAGGATAGAAGTGTTTCTAAAATGATTCTAGAAAATTCAAAAGTTGTCCTGCAGAATGATGAAGCTGGAGCCCCAGCACCAGTCACACACTAAACATACAGTCATCCATGGTTAACAAATGTATGAAAAAGAGTTCAATATCTAGCAATTAGAGAAATGCAAGTTAAAACTATTCCCTCTCACTCCAGTCAGGAGAGCCATTCTCAGGAATACAAGTATCATTAAATATTGGCGAGTAGGTAGGGAAAAGTTTTACTCACCCATTGTTGGTGAGACTGCAGATTGGTGCAACCACTCTGGAAAGCAGTATGGAGATTCCTTAGAAAACTTGAAATGGAACCACCATTTGACCCAGCTGTGCCACTCCTCGATTTATATCCAAAGGACTTAAAAATAAGCACACTACAGTGACTCAGCCACAAAAATCTTTACAGCAACCCAATTTACAATAGCTAAACTATGCAATCAGCCTAGTTGCCCTTCAACAGATGAATGGATAAAGAAAATGTGATACACACATACACACACACACACACACACACACACACACAGGGAGGTTGAGGAGAAAAAAAATAAAAAGGATTAGATAAAGGGAAATTATGGAAAGGGAGGGGGATGGTATAGGAAAGAGAGTAAACTGAATGGGACACATTTTTATGTTCATATATAACTACAGACCAGGGTAACTCCACATCATGTACAACTAAAAGACTTCCCTAATCAGAATAAGTTACACTGTATGTATGTATAATGTGCCAAAATATACTCTAGTGTCATGGAACACAAAGAAATGCGAATACTGAAATTACTCGAATTATCAGGGCATAAAACAAGAGGGAATTTTGGTGATCTTGAGAGAGGAAAGTGTCTTAGAATTATACTGAAGGTACAATCAGGAAGCACTTTTAAAAATTTTTTATTTTTTATTTTATTTTCTTGGTTGGGAGGATTGAAACTATGGGCACTTAACCACGGATACACATGCCCAGCTCTTCTTTATATTTTATTTAGTGACAGGATCTCACTGAGTTGCTTCAGGCCTCACTATGTTGCCAATGTTGGTTGGAAATAATGTGAGAACAGTCTTTAGATTGAAGCATTCCAAAATCTAGGCATACATCAATATAACATTATTTTACTAATTAATGCTTTAAGTTATAATTATACAAATAATTCTAATGTGAAAATACTTGAAAAAAAAGCTGATGAACAGGGAGACACTATTTCCCATTACATATTTGATTACTTTCTTTCTAGTGTCTAGATTATAGCGAACTCTAGTGAGTTCATAATTAAATGGCGGTTGATCAATTAAAAAAATGAGTTCAGAATCATGAAACGCTGAATATGGCTGTTGGTTTGATGGTGTTCCCTGAGGATGAAATTCAAAATGATAATTGGCAACCTTCAGTCATGAGCATGGGGATGATCCTACAGTAAGGCTGCCCCTGTCCTGGATGAGAATAGATTTTCTGCAGTGTTATTTTAACTCACCAAAGATTATTGATATGCTCTGTGCAAATACCCCCATCTCTGAAATCTGGGGAATCTTAGAGTATGTCTCCACTTGCTGCTCAGAGGACACAATCTGAGGCTAAGAGGGACCCTAAGAACTCTGCAGCTGTATGTTCCTGCAAGAGTCCTACTCCTTTGCCCCATTTGGGATAGAATTTTCCATGGAAACTACCTTCGGGTGTGGCCTTCCTAGATATCAGTCAACCTGCTGACAACAGACATCAGTAAGCTAGACTCAGCCCCCTGAAACCTAATCCCTGGCCTCATTTGAATGGCTTCTCCTCAATAAAAGGGTTCAGCCTATGTGTGTGTGTGTGTGTGTGTGTGTGTGTGTGTGTGTGTTTTCTGAATCTCCTACTAGATAAGATGGCTGTGACTCAGGGATGCATTTGCTTATCACAGAAACAAAGCCATCCATGTTCCTGGGATGACCCCCAAAATCCTTCTTCTTATTCCTGATTATATAATTACAAGAAAGAAAGAAATGTATACACAAGGATCATCAGCTACATCACGTGACGTCACATGCAGGCATGCACTCCTAGTTAAAAACAAATTGAAATGGATCCAAAATATCTTAAGAACCACGTGGTTACATAAAGTTAATCAATTATACTGTGTTAATTATAGGTTATGCCCTTATCTACAGAAATATTCAAGGACATTAACTATATTTTAATTGATATTTCTTTTCTTTTTTTTAAAAAAAAATATATTTTTTTAAGTTGTTGATGGGCCTTTATTTTTTTTATTTATTTGTATGTGGTGCCAAGAATCGAACCCAGTGCCTCATTCATGCCAGGCAAGCGGGCTACCACTGAACTCAAACCCCAGCCCTCATTGATATTTCTTTTTATCAAGGTACAAAGATAATTATTTTTCAGATATTATTTTCAGAAATTATTTAAAAGTGTAACCAGGAAAAATTCTAAAAGTAATTTCCACAGAGAAGAAGCACACACATTGGAGGTCTGAAGAAGAAAGAAATCATCTTTGGGTAAACCAAGATCTTTATATTCTAGATTTTTATGATAAAAATATTTTCCTAAATAAAAATATTTTTATAATATTAATTAGACAGATAATATAGAAATGTAAAAAAAAAAGACTCATATGTACTTGACTGACTAAAAGTTTTAACTGATAAATTCAAGAATATTTCAGGCTATTTCCCTGATTTTACTCTCTATGCTGATACTGAGCTAATATTTCTGTTCATATTTTGACATGATAAAGAGGTATTAAAATATTAAGTTTAATTCCTATAAGCAAGGTGTTCATTGCCTAATGATTCTTATTGTTTAAGGCAAGGATTAATTTGAGTGAATAAATTCACATCCTTGATTAAACACTAAATACATTAAACTGGTGACTTAGATTCTATTTTTTTTTTTACAATTCTCCTTTGAGACTAAATTTGATTGATTCAGACTGTCCATTCTTGCATATTTTTGTTATTGAATTATTTTGAGATCTGAGAATTTTATTAGGACTGAGGTTCTCCAAATTAAAGTTGTATGTTAGTTTTGAGCAATAAAAGTTGCAAACCTTGTTGAAAATTCATTGACATGATAGAAGTTCTCTGACTGGACTATTATCCATAAAAATATGGTAGGATTTATATAATGCTTAATGACATTTTTTTAAAGACAATTGAGAGACTCCTATTTAAAGGATAATATTATGAGACATAAAGATATTTTGAGACCTTCTCTCAGAAAGAGATCGAGGATTCCTTTTAAATTGTTAGGATGGATAAACTAGCATATATATTGGGAAATTACAATAATCAATACAAGGTAAATCTGATCATTTAAATACTTGTAGTACTATCTATAACTTAAACTGATGATACTATGGCTTATGCCAAGTCTTTACTCAATTTTATTAAAGAAAAGGGAGAACACAGCACCCCAGAGGCACACACTAGATCTTACAAAATATTTAATTTTTTTTTAATTGTAATATTGAGAATCTCAGGGGATATAGCTCAGTTGTTAGGGTGCTTTGCTCACATGCACAAGGCCCTGGGTTCAATCCCCAGTACCATCAAAAAAAAAAAAAAAACCTGAGACTGCTGCTGAATTTACTGAATTATGTTCATGGCTGCTAAATATGATTCAGTAAATTAAATCAGACTTTAAAAGATAGAATTTAAGCCTGTCATCATGAAAATTACTGAAAAACCTGACACAGGAGGTAAATCTTCTAACTGCAGAGTTTACAACCACGCAGCTACATGAGCTTGTCAGGTAAGTAAAAATTATGAAAAGACTTCTATGGACCCATTCCCAGATCTATTTTTTTAAATTTGTTTTTTTTACTTGTAGATGGAAACAATCCCTTTATTTTGTTTATGTTCTCATGTGGTGCTGAGGATCAAACCCAGGGCCTTGCACGTGCTAGGCGAGCGCTCCACCACCGAGCCACCACCCAAGCCCTCAGATCCATTTTTAATGTGCATTGTAGTGTGGGCTGGAAAGTCCACCCATGAAATTAGATTAATCTTACCGACTGTAGTGGTCAGTTATTTGTTGATTCTATGGCAAACAGGTTGTCTGGGATTCTATTTGAGGAATAGACATGTAACGAGAAACCTAAACCAGACAATCATGCTGCCCTTAGAAATTAAGACTCCTTATCTGGACCATTGTCCAAATAGAAACATTGTTGAAATAGAATTTTTCTCTACAGGCCAGTTATTTACATAAGGTATCCATCAATGTATGCTTGCCCTGATCATTCTACAATAGAAATGGGCACTTTTCCTAAGTATTATTCCTGAGTATTTTTGAGTATTATGCAAATGTCTAGTAAGTACCACACAAGAGTTCTAGAAATAGTGCATGCATTTTAGGCTGGTGTCCTAGCAATAGTGGATGCATTTAGGCTGGTCTCCTAGAATGGACAAGAACAATTACAGGAGGATGCCTGTAACCTGAAGGTTTTATTGGTAATACCCTAACATTCAGTGAGATAGCACCCAAAAGGATATTAGGATGTTTGTCTTCTACCTTCAGAATATCTACATCACTGACAGACCTAACAGACTCCTTAAATGTGAGAATTAAGAGAAAGGATGATGACTATCCTGTAGCCTGTATGAATACAGCTCATCTTATTTATTATCAGCTGATGTTTCAGATCTACACTCTGCTGAAGTTAAGGTTCAGGTCTAAAACAGGTGCATGCCAGTTAACCAGATCTAGGCCAGCTCCTGGTCTCATGATCTTTTAAGTGACTACTTTAAATATTATTCCTTGCTTCTATGATACAGTCTTTATGGCTCTGATTCAAACTTACAACATAGGGATTCTCTTAATGTTGGACTTAAATTACTTCCAAGAGCTTTCATAGTCAGATAAATGCTGATGGAAAAATTAGAACTGAGTTAAAATTCTCTAAAAGGCCACTGTGATAAATATTGTGACTGAGCCCTCTGCTCTGTGGTTTGTGGAGAGGCTGAAGAACCATGCCAAATGAAAATGTCCATGTTACCATTGCCAAGTGCAAGGCCTCCCAATAAAATTGAGAAAAGATGAAGAATCTTCTGATGAGTGTTTGGCAGAATAATAGTAATAATAATAATAACCTGGATCTTCCAAGTTGGTTATGTCCCAGAGATAGTATGTTTTCTACTAATGCCTTTTTTGTTTCAATAGTAGATCATTAGGCTCTTGGCTTGGCCCTTCTGCTGGAAGAAGAGCCCACCTCAAACCGCAAGCCCTTTGTGGCTATCCTGACCAAGGGGAACCTGGTCTCTCGCAGGGCTTCCCCCATACCTCTTTGTGTCTCCCCTTCCTGATCAGAGTCTTGTTGGAAGCCAGATCCCCAACCTGCATTCACTCAGGCAGCCAGGAGGGAGATCTGGGGCAAAGATGGGACTAGTTTGCTCATTACATTTCCTGATCTGGGTCTCAGGTGCGTAGAATTGGACATTGTTTTTATTTTATTTTTTCTGATGGCATCTACCTTTGGATAGTATTGCTCAGTCAATTCCCATGTAATGTCACTGTTGATGTCCTTAGATTTATATCTGCCCTTTTACATCACATTTTCTTATGTCTTTTTTGAGGGGGGTGGGGACTGGGGATTGAATGCAGGGGCACTCAACCACTGAGCCCCATCCCCAGCCACATTTTGTATTTTATTTAGAGAAAGGGTCTCGCCAAATTGCTTAGGACCTCACCATGGCTGAGGCTGGCTTTGAACTTACAGTCCTCCTGCCTCAGCCTCACAAGCTGCTGTGACTTGAAGTGTATGCCACCATGCCAGGCCTCTGAACTACATGCCCTGAACTACATCTCTATTGCAAGCTTTATTTAGAGACAGAGTGAAGCTAAATCGCGGAGGCTGCTCTAGCAGGCTACTGATTTATTTTTTTGTTGTTTTTTGTTTTGTTTTGCTGCTTGTTATTTTTTTTTGAAGGTTTCTGTTTTTTTTTTTTTTTTAGTGAGAGAATGAACTCATTATAGAGCTGGGACCTCCTGAGAAACTGAGGCAGTAAAAAGACCTTCTCGAACCCTTGATTTTTGCAATCACATCAGAAAGTTTTCAGACATCTCACCCTGTAACAGGCATGAACTTCTTGAAGGGGAAGGGGACATTCTCAAGGGCGACAGTGGGTCCTCTCAGAAAGCAGAGGGACTCTGTGCCTCTTCTGCACTCTAGTTTTATTGGAGTCCCTGGGAAGTTTCCAGAGACTCCTGCCCAGGTGCACTTTTTGACTTTTGACAGCAGGGTGACATCATACTTTCAAGTCTTGATGGTCATGGCAACTCTATGTCACCTTGGCCCACGCTGAGCCATTCTAATTGGATTCTTATCCAAAAAATTATCTTTTCTTCCAAAATCTGGTCTGTAAAAAGAGTCACAAAGTCTGTCTCTACATAGTCACTTGGGTTCCTCTTAGGGGGTTTCCTGCCTGCATTTCTCATGCAGATCACAGGTAGTTGGCTGAGGAATGTGACATCTCCTGTCCACTTAGGCCAGGCAGAGCTGCAGGTAAATTGATTTTTGGAAATCATGCATGTGCAGGTCAGCACAGCGGGCCCATTTTACAAGATTATTCTCTTAACCATCTGTTCCCACCATTCTTGCGTGTGTCCTCTAGAAGACTAAGAGACACAGGTATAGAAAAAGCACAGCTTTTACTAACAGTGTTACAGGATGGAACATCTGGGCCAGCAGGCAAGTTGCAGTCAGCATTCTATCCTCTGGTTCACAAGGGTCCCCACTTCCCACCCCAGTTCCTCTTGGCAAAGTACTATGGGGTGCACCAACTTTCAGATCTTTACCTGCATTTCCCTGTGTCCCACTGGGCTGTTTAAAGAAGCATGCTGCGGGGCAGAGTAGCACAATCCTGAAATCCCAGTGGATTGGGAGGTTAATGCAGGAAAACTGCAAGTTGGAAGCCAGCCTCTGCAGCTTAGTGAGGCCCTAAGCCTCTTAGCCAGACCCTGTGTAAAAGTAAAAAAAGAGCTGGAAGTTTGGCTCAGTGGCTAGGCAGCGCGCAGTCAAATCCCTGGTATCAAAACCCCCACATATTTGTATATAAAGCAATACACCCTTAGTTGTCCTCAACTCCCTTTGTCCTTTTGTGCCAGGAAAGTCTTCTTGAATTGAGTGCATTTTGGACCTAGACACTTTTGACTTTACCTAAATCAACACTGCTTCTTTCTCTCTTGGTCAGGGTGACCCCTCCCCGACCTCCTGTGGGTCCAGGATGGTTCAGGTGCACGGACTCGAGATCTTCCACATCCACAGTCTGAGGCTGTACATGTGACTCTCCATTTTGCTCTAATTGCCCTCAGGTTGCCTTTCTTATATCTCGATTGTACATTTAAGGCAAAATACTATATTTTCATAACCAGCCATGTTTGCTATTTTATTTAGAGTCAGGCTCTCATTGAGTTGCTTAGCACCTCATTTTTGCTGATGCTAGATTTGAACTAGAAATCCTCCTGTCTTAGCCTCCTGAACCTCTATGATCACAGGAATGAACAACCATGCTGGGTCTCACCCTCTGATTTGTCAACCTCTTCATTGGATTGATAGTAGCTTGGAGTCACCATCTGAAGTTATTCTCTCAGGCCCATTACAGTTATGCTCACACCCACCTTCTTTGAACCACAATAAAAGGGATGCTCAGTGGCAAAGTGCCCCTGCCCTCAATTCAATCTCTACCATGGGGGACAATAAAGGCACCTGGAATTCAATTCTCAGCCCTGGCAGCTATATGACCACTTTTCCACACATTGTGGGAATACGACTTTTTACACAATAGCCCTCTGTTGGCCATGGGCAATATTGTTCGGTAGAATGAACTTGGGCCAGTAAGCAGGATGTGATAGACTTCACAAATCCCAACTTAAGAGTAGAGAAAAAAAATTGTACTTAATTTCCAAGAGGGGGATAGACATGACAGACAGTGTTGGCCCCAAGTGGCAATTTTTTATGGTTTATATGCAGGGTTAAGGGACCCAGCTGAGAAGGGTTTTCATTTCTTTCTGGTTGGACTATCGGTTCAAACCCAGAATGCTGAGAGTGCTGGGTCAGCTCCTGGGGGTATGTTGCTTCCTATGGCTTGTGGCTTTTGTTGAAAACCTTGACATGGAAAGAATAGACTGGAGGGGGACTTCCTCCTGACAAAGTGAGGTCAGTCTTTGCAATACAGTGACATGCATCCTGGGGGCAAGTGAGTGTGAGCTCACAGAGAAGTTATAAGACCACAGATGCCTGAAGCTTAAATTCTACAGATAATACTAAATCCTACATACAATTTCCCCTATCCATACATTTCTATGATTACCCTTTCTATAAAATCTCAAAGTCCTTGTCAGCATCTGAAGACAGGGTAAGGACAGGGTTTTTTTGTCTTCCTGGTGTAGGTGCACTGGTCAAAGTTTCTTTCCTGCTTTGCATCATAATCGTTTCTGTTTGGTTTTGGGTGAACATCTGAACAGACCTGTGGGGTCTCCAGAGTCACATTTCTGCAGAAGACTTCCTAACATTCAAAGTAGAACATCTACACTAAGCACAAAGCACCCATTTGATTTCCACAGCATATTGCTGCCCTAGAGGATCGCCCTCCTTCCTCCCCCACCCTTTATGCTGGGGAGGGAGCCTTGGGCATCAGAGCCAACCCCAGTTGCTTCCTTTTGTAGATCAGGAGCCTCCTCAAAGCAACAGAGGGCAGGAGGTCAGGAGAATTACTAAATAGTTTTCAAATTGTTTTCATTTTTTGATATTATATATGGGTCATATAAATGATATCTTTAAAAAGTGTTTCAAAAATTTGGAGACAGTGTCTTTCTAAGTCACTTGAGGTTGCATCAGCTAAGGAAAAAAAAAATATATATATATATTAATATATATATATTAATATATATATATATTATTTTTCATAATATATATATATATATATTATAGAAAATATTCTAATTAGATGTACTTAGTGTGAGAAATATATATATATAATATATATAAAATATCCATTCTATATATAGAATATATTATATAAAATACATATTTTATATATAAAATACATATAATATATAGAGACTATATTATATAAAATACATATTTTATGTATAAAAACATATAATATATTCTATATATTTTATAAAAAATATATTATATATATTTTATATATACAAAAATATATAAAATATAGATTATATATATAATATAAAATAATATATCGTTCTTTCTTTTTTAAGGTACTGGGAAACAAACCCAGTGGGGCTTGACCCCGTCCTCTGAGCTCCATCCCCACATTTTCATTTTATTTGTAGACTGGGTCTCACTGTTTGCAGATGCAGACGTGACCTTGGGCTCCTCCAGCCTCAGCCTCCTGGAGAAGCTGTGCTTTGTTTTTGTGTTGAGGTTAAACCCAGGGACTCGCCATGCTCGGAAAGCACTCTATGGCTGAAGCCTAGCTCAGCGCCACGTGTCACCTCTGTCCCAGAGGCTAAGCCAAGGTTTCCCACCTGGATTCCTTCTCAGCACAGCCAGGAAGCTCCTCCTGAAAAGGGCTGGGGCCAAGAATCTGTCACTCTACCCAATTTCAGCCAGTGATTGGATGCTGTTAGCTGTCAGTCACGATCCAGAGGCGGGCCTGGAGGCCATCCATCCGGGTCGCTTGGTGTAACTGTCCAATCAGTGCGCAAAGGGAGGGAAAGGGCGGGCTGCCGCAAGCTCCCGGGCTTTTCTTCCTCACCAAATGGGCTGCTCCTGCTCCAGGCCCCGTGTTCTCTGCTCCAGGGACCCAGGTGACTGCGCTGCCGTGTTCTCGGGGATCTCGGGTGCCCGCAGGTTCCTCCAGAGGACGCCAGGTCACCAGAGAAGCCAAAAATGGTGAGTTCGCTGAATGTAGGCAGTAAGCACCTGCGGGCGGGCGAGCTGCTGAGTGGCGCCCTGAGTCGCCGCTGTCGGGTGGCCCTGGGTCCTGTCCCCTGGTTCCCTGGGTTTGGAAGGGTGGCTCCGGTCCCAGGTGTCCCCTTTGCTCTCTACCTGTGACCCGCACTCACTTTTCCCAACGTGTAGGAAGCAGGACCAAAAATGCACCTTTCTTCTCTCTGTGGAGCTCCACCTAGTGGACGTCCTCCAAATTGCAGGCGCCACCTGCCCTCTAAAAGGCCACCTTCTCTCCACCTCACAGCTCAGCCAGACATTCCTTCTTCCCACTGGTTTCAAATAGACACCGTCCTCTAATTGTCATTATCGCTTAGTGAAATAGTGGAAAGAATCAATCTTCCTTACCCCCTCCCTTCCCCCCTCTCTTTCTCCCTTCCCTTTGTGTTGGAATCTGGGCTGGCCTCCAATTTGTGATCCTCCTGCTTCAGCCTCCCGCTTAACTGGGGTTACAGGCTTGTGCCAATGTCCCTGGCAAGAAGAACACTTTTGAAAGCATTTGTTTTCTCTTTGTGAATATTATCCTTGAGGAGAAAGAATGATCACTCAACACTTCCTCGTGTTTGGTCAAAATAACTGCTTTAAAGGGAATAAGGGGGTTGTTTATAGATCCCAGGGATATGGAATTCTGGGCTACATCAATACAGTATAACTGCTCCCTTTTCTGAGAGTCCATGATGTAGAGTCACACCAGTCCTGTAGTTAGGTAAGCACACAGGGTAATAATGATGTAGGGACAAAGGAGACAAGGCACTGAAGATAGTTGTAAACAGGTTTATCTGGCTGCAGCAAGTCTCAGAGGGCAATGCTTTTGCTGTAATCAATCCATCCATCCCTTGAAAATTGAGTTCAGGTGGTTTCAAAATTTTATACCCAGTATGTAAGGAGAGGGGGTCAGACGTTCACATTGAAATACAGGGACCCCCAAATAACTCTCAGACCACAGAGTCTTATTCCAGTTAAGCCTTTATTGCTGGCCAGTTGCAGACACTCTACTCTCGAAAGAATGAGATGGTCGGTGTGGTGCCCCTGCCTTCAGTTGGCTCCATATTTAAGCACAGAAACCACAAAAGTAAAGTTTGGGGGTTCAGTCAACGTAAGTAAGCCTGAAAGTTGTGGTCAGTTAGTCTCCAATAGGCCCCATAGATCATTCTGTGTTCTTGGGGAATTTTCATGAACAAAAGAATACAAACTGCCCCAGTCATGAGCTTTTTGAGTGTCATGGCTGAGTTCACAAAGTGGAGTCACCATAGTCAAGTTGTCACATCACACACATAAAAGCAGGTTTTTCTTTCTCTATTCTGACCAAGTTAACCCTTCAAGGACAGCACTTGAGGAGGGGAGAGCTTCTTCTCCCCTTTCTTTCCTCCCCCACCAGCTGTTACCATGGAGCCCAGTTGGTGACTTATTTGTGAAGCCCAGCTCGAGGCCAGAGGCCTTGTTTGAACATTACTACAAACTATTATTCTGGATACAAATGTGTAAAAAACTAGTAACGGGGAGTCCAACACCTGGAGTGCTAATTTCTTTTTTTTTTTTTTTTTTAAGAGAGAGAGAGATTTTTTTTAAATATTTATTTTTTGATTCTCGGCAGACACAACATATTTGTTTGTATGTGGTGCTGAGGATCGAACCCAGGCCGCACGCATGGCAGGCGAGCGCACTACCACTTGAGCCACATCCCCAGCCCAGGAGTGCTGATTTCTTCCAGACTAGCTGCCCAGTAAAGTAGGGCAACACAAAAATAGGAAGTTTATCTACACTGAACTTTTTTGTGGATACTCTTTTATTGATAGTCCTAAAATTAGCCATGGTGCAGATTTCTGGAAAACCCAGTTAATTTTTTTTTTGAAAAAATTGGTTGCCACTAAAATAATGTCTGATTCCTTTACTGTCCTTCATCCCCAGCTCTTTTCAGTATGATTTTCAGAAAGGATGTGGCTATGGTGCTCAGCTCTGGCTGAAAGTTGTGATCCTCCTGCCTCAGCTTCCCAATCTGTTGGGATTAAAGTCATCGACAACCCCAGCTACAGAAAATACATTATTTTAACCCAAATATTAATTATCATACTAAGGAACATGGATTAAAGTTACCCTGAATGATGTGTGTGACCCTCCCTGGAAAAGATTACATCACTTCTTTTTTTCTTGCTTTCTTCTTTATTTTCTTTCTTTCTTTCATTTTTTTTCCTTCTACTTTTTCCTTTTTTAATATACCAGGGATTAAACCCAGGGGCACTTAAACACTGAGCCACATTCCAAGTTTTTTTTGTATTGTATTTTCAGACATAATATCACTAAGTTCCTGATGGTCTCACTAAGTTGCTGAGTCTGGCTTTGAATTTAGCAATCCTCATATCTTAGCCTCTCAAGCTGTTGGGATTATAGTTGTGTGCCACTTTGCCTGGCCTCCATGAACTTTTATAAAAGAAACTGTGTATCACTGCATTAACCAATTGCATTGGTAGGAACATCAGATTGGTGGGGTAAAGAAAGAAACAAAGCAAATAAATTCTGTATGTCTGTTACTGCATTCTGAGCTTTGGTAGATTTTGGAGATGTCTCGTAAGGTCAGTGATATATTCTGAGAAGTTTTGAGATTGTGGTCTGATATAGAAATTAAGATGATGTGCTATTTAAGGGCTTATAATAGCCCAAGATAATATTTGCTCTCCATACAGAACCCTGCCTTTCCACCCTCATGGTGGTCTAGTTAGCCAAAGTCAAGTACTCTGAAGGTTCTTTGATGTAGATGCAACTGTATAGAGAACTCGAGTTCACAGCTGTAAAAATCTTGTGCTTTTTCTTTTATCTTCCTTAGGTGTAGGCACCATGTCAGATTTCTTGGGCAGAGGTTCCCTTTGGGCACCTCCCAGAATCCCATGTCCTCAGCCACTATCCTCTCCTGGAGCTGCCACAGAGTGCCCATAGCTCCCTGTGCCTTGCAAGGTGAACAGAATTTCAGGCTCTGGGTCAGCTGCTCCCAGAGGACAGCCTAAGGTGTGGGGTGCAGCCTCTCAGGGAAGCTGCTGGGGGCCCTGGGCTGAGGAATCTTCTGGAAAAGGCCTCATCTAAACAGCTACTTCCTTGAGACCTTGTTTTCCCCAAGCTCTGTTCCCATTCCTTGGAGACAGGCGAACACTCAGCCTGTTGATGCTGGTGCTGAGGGGCCAGGTGAGCAGTGACTCCTACCCTTTTAGTCTCTCATGGTGTGAAAGAGCAAAACCTCTTCTGGAGAATAAGGATCACCCACCCCAGTGCAGAGCTGTGCAAACCTGTAAAGCCTCATAGACTGGAGTCATGGTCCAGGTGCCTGGGATGGTGATCCTGGATGCTTTCCATGAGCAAGACCAGGAGGAAGCATGTCCCAGCTGTCAGGGACCTTCCCTGCCCCTTGAGCCTGACACATCTGTGCTCCCTCAGCACCAAAGCTTTTTGTGTATCACTTTGAAATGATTTGCTCACTTATGTGAGGCCCAGGTTTATTTATTCAGAGTCGAATGGGATGGACTATTATTAAAGAGGCAAGAGAGAGGTGGATTAAAATCCACCTTTTTTTTGGTTGTTGTTGTTAAAAATCCCAGCTTACAGCAAGGTACAGTGGTGCACACCTGTGATCCTTCCTGCTCCAGAGGCTAAGACAGGAGTGTTGCAAATTTGAGGACAGCCTTAGCAACTTAGCGAGGCCTTATGTAACCTGGTAAGACTACTCCTCAAAATAAAATATAAAAATGACTGTGGATGTGGCTCAGTAGTAAAATATCTCTGGGTTTAATCTCGAGGGCATCAAACAAAAAAGAAAAAAAGAAAAAAAAAACATCAAATTACCTATTTTACCTTTTGCTACCCCTGAATATGTGTAGAAAATTGGTAAGATTCAGATTTGTCTTTTCAGTGGTTTCAAATTGAAATCCAACCCTAGATTCCAAAATACCACGTAAGATACAGAGAAACTCTGTCTTGCATTATTGCTGCAAAATTTGAGTCCAATTCTACTAATTTATGAATGTGATTTCATGAAAACTAGTATCTGTCCTTCACAAGGTGATGAATTTTACAAAGGACGACAGTTTTCACCATTGTTGTCCTAACTTGGCAGGTTCAAGTGAACTGTGTGGTTTTTTGGTATCAGGAATGGTACCCAGAGACGCTTAACCATCAGCCTCTTTTATATTCTTTGTTTTGAGACACAGTCTTGCTACATCATCTAGGGATGCTGGGGTTACAGGTTTGCACCAGCACACCCGTCTTCATTGTAATTTTTAAGGACAACTTTGGCAATGCCTTGAATACCTAACTGTAATCATTTTATCACTGAATATCAGTGAAAGAGTAAATGACACCTGTTTTCTGCAAAGAAGAGATCCATGTGTTTAAATAATGGTGCTGATCCCCTCACCATGTCACCTAATTCCTGTTCCCTCTCAACTGCTTCCTCGTGGGGCCAAACTTTTGGGAGCTAGCCTTTTAGCTTATGAAACTTGGGAGTAACATAAATGCTCTTTCTATTCTCTCTGTCCTGTACAACATAAATGCTCTTTCTATTCTCTCTGTCCTGTTGCTTGGTCTTAGATACAGTTTACTGTTTTCAATTTTTTTGAAGAGTATTTTTTGTTGTTGCTGTAGTTGGACACAATAGCTATTTATTTATTTTTATGTGGAGCTGAGGGTCAAAACTAGGGTGTCTCATGTGCTAGGGAAACACTCTACTTCTGAATCAGAATCCCAACCCTCCTATTTCCATTTTTAGATATACTTTTTCTTAAGTTTACCTCCAAAATACAGTAAACCAGGCCCTAAATTTCACAGAAGTTGGTTGAAAGCTCAGTGTTTTTTAGAGAGTTTATAACATGGGAACATTCAATCTTTGTGAGAAAGTGTGGTGTCTTTCTACTGATTTTTTTGTGTTTTTATGCCTCTAATTGTGTACCTTTTGTATCATAATCATGTTTATCTAATTACATGTATTTTTTCAAGCTACTCTCCAGCCCAAGAGAATTAGTATTGTAGTCTGTTGTTTATTTATCTGCTTCCTTATTGAGTGCTGGGAATTGATGCCATGGACTTGCTCATGCTTAGTTATCTTCCAGAAATAAATTTCAATTTGTGAGGAATGTTCTGGAGTTGTGCAGGCGTTTTACTGGGGAATAAACCTACAGGCACTTGACCACTGAGCACATCCTCAGCCCTTCTTATTTATTTATTTTTTCTTTTTCCTTTTTTAAAATATTGTATAGTTGTAGATGGATAGAATACCTTTATTTTATTTATTTTTCTGTGGTGCTGAGGATCATACCCAGTGCCTCACACATGTTAGCAAGTGGTCTGCCACTCAGCTATAGTCCCAGACCCCCTTTTTATTTTTGATGAAGACCAGTCTCACTAAATTCCTGAGTGTCTTGCTCTGTTGCTGAGATGGGCCTCAAACTTTTGCCATTTCCCTGCCTTGACCTCCCTAGTGGCTGAAATTACAGGTGCACACCACTACACCAGCAGTTAGAGTGAGTTTTGAAGAGTTATCATCCAATTTCTTTCCAGATGAAATAGTATTGAAAATCAGTTTTCTTGCTTTTGTTCATACTTTTGAAATTTGTAACTATGACTCTTTGCTTTATTTTTGCATTATTATAAAAAATGTATTTAGCATATTAATATTGTTTCTTATGTATACATTTTTAAAACTTCATGGCTTGATAGTTTATTTACTTCTTTATTAGATAAACTTTGTTTTTATGAGCAATTTTAGGCTTACATAGTTTATTAGTCAGTGTTCTCTAGAGGAACAGTATCAAGAGGAAGTATGATTATCAAAGGGGAGTCATTAGATTGGCATACTTGACCTGAAGGTGGATGTCCACAGTGGCCATCGGCAGGCTGGAGAGCTTGAGAAGTAGTAGCTGCAGAGTCCCAGAGGCTGAAGCCACAGAACAATAGGGATCAATGGTGCTGCCTTAGTCCAGAGCAAAGATTCTAGAAACTCACTAGAGAATCACTGACAGAGTCCACTTTGGGAGAGTGAAGAATTTTGTTCCACCCAAGACACCATCCTATTCGATGGTGCTGCCTAGCTTAAGGAGGTTCTCCAGTTTGGCTCACTATCCCTTATGCCAGTCATTTGTAGACATACCCTCATAGACACACCCAGAAGCTCATTAATCATCAGCATCCTTTAATCCAATCAAGGTGACATTTAAATGTGCCATTACATATAGTATCAAATACCCCTTCTCTCCAGCTGATAGTCTCCACTGTTTTCAAAATATTGAATTGGTGTAGGGTGTTGAACATTGGATAAAGAGAATGGATGAAGCAACATTTTGGATAAGCCAAAGTTCATCCTTTATTTTAGGGTTCCTCTTCCTTGTTATGTGATTGTGTGTGTCACGTCGTATACAAGATAATGTCATACAGAAGAGAATCTTCTTCTCTGGGAATCCTGTGTTCCACTTGTTCATCACTCCTCCTCATTTCTTCCTCCCTCTCTGCTTCCTATATCTCTGGCACCCATCAGTTTTGCTAGTGCATCTATAATGTTGTCTTTTCCAGAATGTTCTTGACTTGGAATCTTACTGCACTTGGCCATTTCAAACTGGCTTCTCTCACTTTCCAGTCTGCCTTTAAGGGTGCTGTATCTTTCCAGGCTGCAGAGCTCATTTTCTGGGTGATGCTCTTTGGTGTGGTTAAACTTCAGCTTTTCAATTCAGTATTGAATGGTGCGTCTTCCTTGCATCTAGCTTTGGGCCGTTGTGGATATGGCTGCTGTAGTCACTGCAGTGAGAGTTCCTGTGCCCATAATTTTCACATCATTTGCATAGACACCTGGAGTGTGATGACTTAATTGTACAGTTTTTTGCATTTATGATTAAAATTTGCATTTATGTTTATGAGCATCATTCATAGTCTTCTGTTTCATACTTTTCTTCATCTATTTAATTTGGATAATATGGTAACTTATGCCTCAGGGAGACTTAGGAGGTGTTAACTCAGCTGTTATGTTCTGGAAACAAAGTAGAAAACTGGTGGCAGTTCTTATGTGTCTCATGGAAGCCTGTTTGAGATGTCAGAGCCTTGCCTTGCCTTTTTAGGAAATAATTAGTTTCTGAGTCTGGTTTTCTCAGCAGCCATGGATGCATCTATTTTGTGTATTTCCCCTTTTTTGTGAGTTGTAGAAGATTGTATCTCTCAAAGAAGTGGTCCAGTTTCTGCAGTTGTCTAATTTGTGTCAAGCACATTTATGATAATCTTGTAGTCCCAATGCACTGTTGACGATGACACTTTTAAATCTGTTAGTAGGTTTTCAGTCCTCGATGCTTTTTTCTTTAATATTATTGTATATTTTACACTTTTTATTTTTTTCTTCTTATGTGGCAGTGAGGATTGAACCCAGTTTCTTCCAAGCACTAGGAAAGCAGTCTTCCACTGAGCCAAAACCCCAGTCCCTGTCCTCTGTATTCTTAGCCTTTTGTCGGTTAATCAGTGATGCAGATGTTCATGAAGAACTTTATTTGCAGACTGCGGATTTCCTGATTGTGGTTTCACCAACACCTTCTCTGTTACCTACCTGTGGTCAATTTAGGTTTACCATGCTCTTCTTTCTCTGGTTTTCTGAAGTGGCAGTTTCATTGGTTGCTTTTAGCTCTTGTTTTCTGAAATGTGCGTTGGATGACTTAGATACCAATACAGCGCCACCTCTGGTGTCCTCTATGAAATTCCTATGATGGACTTTTACATTTTTTTCTTTCAAAATGGTCACCTTTTTTCTTGAGTCACCTCTTTGTCCTGTGTCTGTTCAGAGCCCTGTGTTTAATGTCTTTTTCCCTGGAGGCTTTTCAGCTTCTTGTGATCTGATTTCTGCTTTAGCTCTCATATTCTTTGAGCATACATGGGATTTCACTGGTGGTCCACTTTTAGGGGTGTGGTTTATGTCCTGTGGAGTGTTGCTGTGACCCTGAAACCTCAATGTGCTTCCCGTTTGGTTGAAGGTCCATGAAGCCCTCCTGTCTGCATCATTGTCCTGACAGAGTTGGGCTGATGTCTCAGAGGGTAATTGTGGGTTCTTCATTGTTTGGGGTGGTTCTGTATGGTTTCAGTCCTTGAGTATGCTTCTGTGTAAGTGGCAGGAACATTTTCTTTGTCTGTTCCATCACTGTGCAGACATCATAGCATGCTTACAGATGTAAGTGGTGGCCTCTTTCACACGCAGACTGTGTGGGATAGTTCAGAATTCTGGGCTACAAACTTGTTGCTTTACCACACTCTGGAAGAGCTTCTGCCTTAGGTTTGTTTGCACCACCATTGCTACAGGCACAATGAATCTCTTTCACAACAGACAATCATTGCAAATGTGGCCCACCCTTGATCAAAATGTCCTTGAGCAGAACATTGGTATGTGTCTCATAAATGTATATTATGGTAGTGAACTGGCTGCTGTTAAGAAGAGTTTGACAATCATTGGATATTCATTTTGCTGTGAGACTTAGAAAAGTAGCGCCTGCTGTTTATTAAGAAGATTGTTTTAAGAGTTATAAAACTTTGTAAGGCTGTTTTTTGGACAAGGTGACAATTTTTTTTTTAAAGAGAGAGAAGAGAATTTTTTAAAATATTTTATTTAGTTTTTTGGCGGACAAAACATCTTTGTTTGTACGTGGTGCTGAGGATCGAACCCGGGTCGCATGCATGCCAGGCGAGCGTGCTACCACTTGAGCCACATCTCCAGCCCATGGTGACATTTTTAGATCATTGAGTTCTTTCTTTCTTTTTTTTCTCATTTTTTTATTAGTTGTGTAAAACATTACAAAGCTCTTGACATATCGTATTTTATACATTAGATTCAAGTGGGTTATGAACTCCCATTTTTATCCCAATTACAGATTGCAGAATCACATCGGTTACATATCCACGTTTTTACATGATGCCATATTAGTGACTGCTGTATTCTGCTACCTTTCCTATCCTCTACTATCCCCCCTTTCATCCCCTCCCATCTTCTCTCTCTACCTCAACTACTACAATTCATTTCTCTCCTTGTTTTTTTTTTCCCATTCCCCTCACAATCTCTTATATGTAATTTTGTATAACAATGAGGGTCTCCTTCCATTTCCATGCAATTTCCCTTTTCTCTCCATTTTCTTCCCACCTCATTTCTCTGTTTAATGTTAGTCTTTTTCTCCTGCTCTTTCTCCCTGCTCTGTTCTTAGTTGCTCTCTTTATATCTCTTTATATCAAAGAAGACATTTGGCATTTGTTTTTTAGGGATTGGGTAGCTTCACTTAGCATAATCTGCTCAAATGCCATCCATTTCCCTGCAAATTCCATGATTTTGTCATTTTTTAGTTCTGCATAATACTCCATTGTGTATAAATGCCACATTTTTTTTTATCCATTCATCTATTGAAGGGCATCTGGGTTGGTTCCAAAGTCTAGATATTGTGAATTGTGCTGCTATGAACATTGATGTGGCAGTATCCCTGTAGTATGCACTTTTAAGGTCTTCAGGGAATAGTCCGAGAAGGGCAATAGCTAGGTCAAATGGTGGTTCCATTTCCAGCTTTCCCAGGAATCTCCATACAGCTTTCCAAATTGGCCGCACCAATTTGCAGTCCCACCAGCAATGTATAAGAGTACCCCTTTCCCCACATCCTCGCCAGCACTTGTTGTTATTTGACTTCATAATAGCTGCCAATCTTACTGGAGTGAGATGGTATCTTAGGGTGGTTTTGATTTGCATTTCTCTGACTGCTAGAGATGGTGAGCATTTTTTCATGTACTTGTTGATTGATTGTATGTCCTCCTCTGAGAAGTGTCTGTTCAAGTCTTTGGCCCATTTGTTCATTGGGTTATTGGTTTTTTTTGTTTGTTTGTTTGTTTGTTTGTTTTAAGAGAGAGAGAGATAGGGAGAGAGAGAGAGAGAGAGAGAGAGAGAGAGAGAGAGAGAGAGAGAGAGAAGAGTTTTTAGAGAGAGAGAAAGAGAGAGTGAGAGAGAGAGATTTTTTAAATATTTTATTTTTTTAGTTTTTGGGGGACACAACATCTTTGTTTGTATGTGGTGCTGAGGATCGAACCCGGGCCGCACGCATGCCAGGCGAGCGCGCTACTGCTTGAGCCAATCCCCAGCCCAAGATAAAAGAGTTTTAACATTTATTTATTTTAGTTCTTGGCGGACACAACATTTTTGTTTTGTAGGTGATGGATCGAACCTGGACCACATGCACGCCAGGCGAGTGCGCTACAACTTGAGCCACATCCCCAGCCCTTATTTGTTTTCTTGTTGTTAATTTTTTTGAGTTTCCCAGCACCATTTGTTGAGTATGCTATCCTTCCTCCATTGCATGCTTTTAGCCCCTTTATCAAATATAGGATAGTTGTAATTTTGTGGATTGGTCTCTGTGTCCTCTATTCTGTACCATTTATCCACCCGCCTGTTTTGGTACCAGTACCATGCTGTTGTTGTGACTATTGCTCTGTAGTATAGTTTGAACTCTGGTATCACTATACCGCCTGACTCACACTTCCTGCTTAGAATTGCTTTTGCTATTCTGGGTCTTTTGTTTTTCCATATGAATTTCATAATTGCTTTGTCTCTTTCTACAAGAAATGCCCTTGGGATTTTGATTGGCATTGCATTGAAACTATAGAGAACTTTGAGTAATATTTCCATTTTGATGATGTTAGTTCTTCATATCCATGAACAGGGTATATTTTTTCATCTTCTAAGGTCTTCTATTTCTCTCTTTAGGGTTCTGTAGTTTTTATTGTATAAATCTTTCACCTATTTTGTTAGGTTGATTTCCAAGTATTTTATTTTTTTTTTGAGGATATTGTGAATGGGGTGGTTGTCCTCATTTCTATTTCATAAGATTTGGTGCTGATATACAGGAATGCCTTTGATTTATGCGAGTTGATTTTATATTTGCTGAATTCATTTATTAACTCTAGTAGTTTCTTTGTAGACCCTGTTGGATCTGTTAGATATATTATCATATCATCCACAGATAGTGATAATTTAAGTTCCTCTTTTCCTATTTTTATGTCTTTAATTTCTTTCGTCTGTCTAATTGCTCTGGCCAGTGTTTTGAGAACTATATTGAATAGAAGTGGTGATAGAGGGCATCCCTGTCTTGTTCTAGATTTTAGAGGGAATGCCTTCAGTTTTTCCTCCATTCAAAATAGTGCTAGCCTGAGGTTTTGCATATATACCTTTTACAATGTTGAGGTAAGATTCTGTTATCCCTTGTTTTTCTAGTATTTTGAACATAAGGGGATGTTGTACTTTATTGAATGCTTTTTCTGCATCTATCGAGATGATCATGTGGTTTTTTAAGTCTATTGATGTGGTGAATAACATTTATTGATTTCTGTATATTTACCCAGCCTTGCATCCCAGGGATGAATCCTACTTGATCATGGTGCACAATTTTTTTGATATGCTTTTGTAGTCGATTCGCCAGGATTTTATTGAGGATTTTTGCATCTATGTTCATTAGAGATATTGGTCTGTAGTTTTATTTCTTTGAAGTATCTTTGTCTGGTTTCAGTATCAGGGTGATGTTGGTCTCATACAATGAATTTGGAAGATCTCCTTCTTTTTCTGTTACTTGAAATAACTTGAAA
Organism: Ictidomys tridecemlineatus; assembly: GCF_052094955.1. NCBI lineage: Eukaryota > Metazoa > Chordata > Mammalia > Rodentia > Sciuridae > Ictidomys > Ictidomys tridecemlineatus. The sequence continues at coordinate 89,639 of NW_027521090.1, read as the reverse complement.
AGTATTGGTATTAATTCTTTTTTGAAGGTTTTGTAAAACTCCGCTGTATATCCATCTGTTCCAGGGCTTTTCTTGGTTGGTAGTCTTTTAATGGCTTCTTCTATTTTCTCCTTTGTCATTGGTCTGTTTAAATTGTGTGTATCTTCCTGACTCCATCTGGGCAAGTCATATGACTTAAGAAATTTATCGATATCTTCACTATCTTCTATTTTATTGGACTATAGGGTTTCAAAATAATTACTAATTATCTTCTGTATTTCTGAAGTATCTGTTGTGATATTGCCCTTTTCATTCCATATGTTGGGATTTTGAGTTCTCTCTCTTCTCTTCGTTAGCATGGCTAACGGTCTGTCTATCTTATTAATTTTTTCAAAGAACCAACTTTTAGTTTTATCAATTTTTCAATGTTTTTTTATGTTTCACTTTCATTGATTTCCATTCTGATTTTAATTATTTCTTGCCTTCTGCTACATTTGCTGTTGTTTTGCTGTTCTTTTTCTAGGGTTTTGAGATGAAATGTGAGTTCATTTATTTGTTGGTTTTTTCTTTTTTTGAGGAATGAACTCCAGGCAATGAATTTCCCTTTTAAAACTGCTTTCATTGTGTCCCATAGATTCCGATATGTTGTGTCTGTATTTTCATTTATTTGTAAGAATTTTTTGATTTCTTCCTTTATGTCTTCTGTAACCCATTGATCATTCAGTAACATATTGTTCATTTTCCAGGAGATGCAGGATTTTTCCTTCCTTCTTTTATCATTGATTTCCAGTTTCATTCTAAATGATCAGATAAGGTCCATTATATTATCTCCACCCATTTATATTTACTAAGAGTTGCCCTATGGCATAATATATGGTCTATCTTTGAGAAGGATCCATGTGTATCCACATGAGCTGAGAAGAATGTGTATTCACTTGATGATGGTTGATATATTTTATATATTTTGGTTAAGTCTAGGTTATTAATTGTGTTATTGAGTTCTACAGTTTCTTTATTCAGCTTTTGTCTTGTGGATCTGTCCATAGGAGAGAGCAGTGTGTTGAAGTCACTGGTAATTATTGTGTTGTGGTCCATTTGACTCTTGAACTTGAGGAGAGTTTGTTTTAAGAACGTTGCAGGACCATTGTTTGGTGCATACATATTGATAATTTTTATGTCTTGTTGGTGGATGGTTCCTTTTAACAGTATATAGTGGCCTTCTTTATCCCTTTTGATTAAATTAGGTTTGAAGTTGATTTTATTCGATATGAGTATGGCAACTCCTGCTTGCTTCAGAGGACGATGTGAGTTGTATGATTTTTCCCAGCCTTTCACTTTCAACCTGTGTATGTCTTTTCCTGTCATATGAGTCTCCTAAAGGCAGCATATTGTTGGATTCGTTTTTTTATTTAAGGTTACTAGCCTTTGTCTCTTTATTGGTGAATTTAAGCCATTAACGTTTAAGGTTACTATTGATCTATTGTTTGTTCTTCCAGACATGCTTATTTATGTATTTATTTTAATATGGCTCGTTTTTCCTTTTTGGTTATATTTTTTGTTCTTTTTTATACTGGGTTACCTCCCAATGTTAGTTTTGGGTGCTGTTTTTCAATTCCTCTTCTTGTAGTGTTTTGCTCAGAATGCCTTGCAGTGCTGGTTTTCTGGCTGCAAATTCTTTTATCTTTTGTTTATCATGGAATATGTTAATTTCATTGTGAAATCTGAAGCTTAATTTTGCTGGATACAGTATTTTTAGTTGGAATCCATTATTTTTCAGCGTTTGAAATACGTTGTTTCAGGATCCTGTTGCTTTCAACGTCTGTGATAAAAAATAAGCCATTAACCTAATTGGTTTACCCCTGAATGTAATCTGCCTTCTTTCTCTCATAGTTTTTAATATTCTCTCCTTGTTCTGTGTGTTGGATATCTTCATAATTATGTGTCTTGGAGTTGTCTATACATTTGTGGGATATTTCAGATCTCAGTGACCTTTGAGGATGTGGCTGTGAACATCACCAAGGAGGAGTGGGCTTTTCTGGATGCTTCCCAGAAGATCCTTTACAGAGATGTGATGCTGGAAGTCCTCAGAAACCTGGCTTTTATAGGTAATAATGATGGTTTTAAAATTAATCAAATCGAGAACTCATGTTTATTTTGCTCATTTATGTAGAAGGTGAAAAGGAAATCAGTTGATGAATTATTGAAGCATAAATGGCACCTACAATTTGGCCAAGCATTTCTAGGTCCTAAATATTCATAATGATTATTATGTTGTCTCATTTTAGGAAACAAGTGGGAAGACAAGACCACTGAAGATCAGATTGAAAACTGTGGAAGAAACCTAAGGTAACTGTAGGTTTACTCACAAGAGGAATTCGTGAGGGAATCTGAGAACTGTCATATAATTTTTAAAGCAAACCAACCGAAGAAGTATGCATAATTTGAAATGTATTTATTCTTATAATATTTTTTATCAGAAATACATACTTATCTCTAACAGGTATTCAGTCTTTTCAAAGTATTTGACATGCAAAAAGGACTATGAAATTGCATATGTGAATATGACTATGTGAATAATAGCCATAGAGAAGCTGTGTTGGAAAGGATTGTTTCCTTTTAATCTCTTTATTTTCAGGCAACTTTAACAAGTCAGAAAATCTAGCCTTTATGTGATGTTGGTAGAAATTTAAAGACCTATAAAAAAATAGAAAACTGTGAATGAGTTAGGTATCAATTATGTGCTGGTCACTTCTTCTTCAAAGAAGTCCTATGGTAAACTTCAAACTTTCCCTACAGAATAGTGTGGGGAAACCTTCAAATCGATTCCAATTTTTAACCAAAGACAAATTTTAATAGATTAAATCCATGTGACTTCATTTTGTGTGCAAATGATTTCATATGTCCTTCTTTCCTTCATAGGCACATCACATCTCACTCTGGACACAAATACTATAAGCGTGAAGAATATGAAGAGAAGCCATGTGCATTTAAACAATATAGGAAATCTCTGGTTTCTCTCAAAAGTGTTGACACACAAATGTTGTTACAAACTGAATATAGACCATATGAAAGTACAGTATGTGGAAAAGTCATCAGTTGTTCCAATGACATTCAAAGACATGAAGAAACTCATACTGGGGGGCAACCCTATGAATGTCAACAATGTGGTGAAGCATCTTCTTCTCTCCCAGGTGTTCAAAGACACATGATAATACACAGTGGAGATAAACCTTTTCAATGTGAGGTATGTGGGAAAGGCTTTCATTTCTCCTCTTTATTTAGAAGATATGAAAGAACTGATTCTGGAGAGAAATTTTATGAATGTAAACAAGATGGTTGAATCTTTATTTCACAGATAAGTCTTCAAAAGCACAATGTCACACACAGAGGGAATGCACATTTTAAATGTAAGGTATGTGGGAAAGACTTTGCTTATCCCAGATTACTTAGAATACATCAGAAAACACATACTGGAGAGAAGCCCTATGAATGTAAGCAGTGTGGCAAAGCCTTTGCTAGATCTGGTGACCTTCACATACATGAAAGAACTCATAGTGGAGAGAAGCCCTATGAATGTAAGCAGTGTGGGAAAGCCTTCACTCAGTCCTCTCACCTTCACTCACATGAACAAACTCATACTGGAGAGAAGCCCTATGAATGTAAGCAGTGTGGCAAAGCCTTTGCTAGATCTGGTGACCTTCACATACATGAAAGAACTCACACTGGAGAGAAGCCCTATGAATGTAAGCAGTGTGGCAAAGCCTTTGCTACATCCCGTCAGCTTCATATACATGGAAGAACACATACTGGAGAGAAGCCCTATGAATGTAAACAATGTGGAAAAGCCTTTGCTATATCCTATAAACTTAAGAGCCATGAAAGAACACACACTGGAGAGAAGCCCTATGAATGTCAACAATGTGGCAAAGCCTTTGCTAGATCTGGTGACCTTCACAGACATGGAAGAACTCATACAGGAGAAAAGCCCTATGTATGTAAGCAGTGTGGAAAAGCCTTTCCTACATTCCATCAGCTTCATGCACATAGAAGGACACATACTGGAGAGAAGCCTTATGAATGCAAACAATGTGGAAAAGCCTTTGCTACATCCTCTAAGCTTCGTGCACATGGAAGAACACATACTGGAGAGAAGCCTTATGAATGCAATCAATGTGGAAAAGCATTTGCTATGTCCTATCACCTTAACAGACATGGAAAAACACACACTGGAGAGAAGCCCTATAAATGTAAGGAGTGTGGAAAAGCCTTTACTAGATCTAGTTACCTTCAGAATCATGGAAGAACACATACTAGAAAGAAACCCTTTGGATGTCAACAATCTGGAAAAACATTTGCTTCATTGCGTCATCTTCACATACATGGAAGAATGCATACCGAAGAAAAGCCTTATGAATGTGAAAAATGTGGAAAAGCCTTTACTGCTTCCTCTTACCTTCAGATACATGAACGAACTTATACTGGAGAGAAGCCCTATGATTGTAAGCAGTGTGGCAAAGCCTTTGCTACATCTAGTAAACTTCAAATACATAGAATAGTGCATACTGGAGAGACGCTCTACGAATGTAAGCAGTGTGGCAAAGCCTTTGCTAGATCCAGTGAACTTGAAATACATGGAAGAGTGCATCCTGGAGAGAAGCCTTATTAATGTAAGCAGTTTGGCAAAGCCTTTGCTAGATCTGGTGACCTTCACAGACATGAAAGAACTCATAGTGGAGAGAAGCCCTATGTATGTAAGCAGTGTGGCAAAGCCTTTGCTACATCCTGTCAAGTTCATGAACATGGAAGAACACATACTAGAGAGAAGCCTTATGTATGTAAGCAGTGTTGAAAGCCTTTGCTAGATCTAGTCATTTTCAGATTCATGGAAGAACACACACTGGAGAGAAGCCCTATGAATGTAAACAGTGTGGAAAAGCCTTTTCTAGATCTAGTCACCTTCAAATTCATGGAAAAACACAATGGAGAGAAGCCCTATGAATGTAAGCAGTGTGGAAAAGCATTTGCTACATCTAGTTGTCTTCAGATTCATGGAAGAACACATACTAGAAAGAAACCCTTTGCATGTCAACAATGTGGAAAAACATTTGCTTCATCCCGTCATTTTCGCATACATGGAATAATGCATACCGGAGAAAAGCCCTATGAATGTATACAATGTGGAAAAGCTTTTACTGCTGCCTCTTACCTTCAGATACATGAACGAACTCATACTGGAGAGAAGCTCTATGAATGTAAGCATTGTGGGAAAGCCTTCACTGAGTCCTCTCACCTTCACTCACATGAACAAATTCATACTGGAGAGAAGCCCTATGAATGTAAGCAGTATGGCAAAGCCTTTGCTAGATCCAGTGAACTTAAAATACATGGAAGAGTGCATACTGGAGAGAAGCCCTATGAATGTAAGCAGTGTGGCAAAGCCTTTTCTAGATCTGGTGACCTTCACATACATAAAAGAATTCATAGTGGAGAGAATTCCTATGTATGTAAGCAGTGTGGCAAAGCCTTTACTACATCCTGTCAGCTTCATAAACATGGAAAAACACATACTGAAGAGAAGCCCTATGAATGCAAACAATGTGGAAAGCCTTTGCTACATTCTATAAGCTTAAGAGCCATGAAAGAACACACACTGGAGGGAAGCCCTCTGAATGTAAATAATGTGGAAAAGCCTACACTACTGCCTCTTACCTTCAGATGCATAAACACACTCATACTGGAGAGAAGCCCTATGAATGTAAGCAGTCTGGCAAAGCCTTCACTCAGTCCTCTTACCTTCACTCACATCAACAAACTCATACTGGAGAGAAGCCCTAATAATGTAAGCAGTGTGACAAAGCCTTTGCTAGATCCAGTGACTTTCACAGACACGGAAAAATGTATAATGGAGAAAAGCCCAATGAATGTCAACAATGTGGAGAAGCCTTTGCCACATCTTGTCTGCTTCACACATGTGAAAGAACATATACTTCATAGAAGTCATATGCATGAAAACAATTGGTAAACTCTTCTGTTATTACTGTTTCACTCATATACATGTAGGAAGTTTACTGGAGAAAAATCCTTTGAATGTGAAATATGGTAAATCACATTTCATATCATCTTCAAAGACAAGAGAGACTCACACAGCTGAAAATGTGTGTGTTTGTGTGTGTGTGTGTGTTTGTGTGTGTGTGTGAATGTGTGTGTGTGTGTGTGTGTGTGTGTGTGTGTGTGAGAGAGAGAGAGAGAGAGAGCAAAGGATCAATCGATCCACTGGGGATTTAGCCTGGTGGTGCTCTACCACTGAGCTACATTCCAGTTCCTTTTTACTTTTTGTTTTGAGACAGGGAGTTGCTGAGTTTCTTAGGGTCTTCCTAAGAAGCTGAGGCTAGCCTCCAACATTGATTCTTCAGAATCAGCCTCTCGAGTCTGAGGAATTAAAGGCATACACCAAACTTCCAACTGAATAACTCTTTAAATGTGAAAAATATCACAAATCTTTCCATTGTCCCTGTTGCCTTCAAAGCCATTTCACTCACATTGAAAAAAAATCCCTCTGAATTTGGGGGATTTGCTACATTCTGTCAGCTTCATTTCCTTTCTTATATATGAAAACATTCATGCAGAGAAGCCCTGTGAATGTGAGAAATGTAGGAAATCTTCTAGTTTTCTCATTTTTTTCCTAAGGACTGGGAATATTGTTTTGGAATAAAAAGAATAAATCCTATGCAAGTAAGAAATATAAAGGGTTCAGCTCTTCTAGTTTTTTTCAGTTGTATGAAAAGACTCATAGTGTAGAAAATGCTGAGGATAAGCCATATGGGGATGTATTCAGCTTTGAGAGTTTTCTCCAAAGGCACAAAAGAATTCACATGTTAAAATCCCCTTTCTATCTTTAAAAATTGCAGTAACACTTTCAACTGTCCAGGTCCCTTTGAACAGCATTTAAGAAATCACACTGGGAAAAAGCCCTTTATGTAGAAATGTGGTGAGAACTTTGCTTGTTTCAGATCTATTTGAATTTTTTCAGACATGAGGAAAATTTTATTTTATTTCATTTTATTTATTTATTTTGAGATAACCACTGTAGCTGTGTGACAATGGTGTGTGCCTTCATTTCTTTTTTTCTTTCTTTTTTTTTTAAAGTACTCAGAGAGTACTTTGCATCAGCATGAAGATTTGAAAGCAACATGTTTCTCTGGGTTAAATCTCTCTTATTGTTAGATTCCATTTTTCCGTATTTTAAGTCTTTTGTGTCTAATGTTTCATTACATATTGTATATGTTAGTTTAGGCCTCTCTACTCCAGCCTTTGGTACAGATTGGTGAAATGGCTCTTCTGAACTTCTTTCCTCTCTTTCTTAGTTCAGATTTCACCCAGGAGTGCTCTAGCACTGAGTTTCTCCACAGTCCTTTTAATTGTTATTTTTTGAGATGGGGTGAGGGTGGCAGCTGGGACCATAGGGATGTGTCTGTGTACCCTGCAGCTGGCCTCTTCCTTTTGCTTGATTGATTATTGATCTATTGATGACTCTGGGACCATCACTCTTGTCACTTGTGCTTGTTATAAGGCTCATGTATTGTGCTGTATGTAGGCACATTAAAGAGAATTATAAAACAATGTCATTTGTGTATATTGTTTAGAGAGGCGCTTTTCTCAAAATATATTTTGCCCTATACTTGAGTTGCTTTCTCTTTTCTTTTCCCAGTCCTGGAGACCAAATCCTGCCTTGTGCATGCTAGTCAGGCATTCTAGCACTGAACGCTTTGTAGCTCAGGTGGTGAATTTGCTGCAGCTGTGAGTGTGAACCCCACAAATAACCACATCAGCAGATGTAGCTCTGCAGGTGTTTCTTCCACAATTGCAGCTGATCTCTTCCTTTTTAAAGGTCTTTTATACCAGTGAATTTTTTTTAAAAAACTACATCCAATTTAGGTTTTCTCCCCATGAATAATACTTAGGTGGAATATGCCAGAAAACCCAGGCTTGATTTTTCTCTGTGTTTTAGAGTACCTCAGTAGCCCTGGAAAAAATTGTGTGATGGTTTTCTTAACACACACTACATGACCAAAGGCTTGGTAAGGAGCATCCCATTCTGGTGTCCTAATATAGCGGCTCTCCCTTCTCCACCAAATAATCTTAAATAAGCTTCTTAGGAGACCTTCACCATAATTTTCTTTCAACAGAATGTCAGAAAATGATTTTGCAAAGATCTCAATGTGGGTTATAACACAGACTTCTGCTTTTGTGGCAAAGCTTGGAATACCTCTGACTAATCTTACAAGTGGTACACAAAGCACTTTCTGTGAACTAATCAAAACAACAACAACAACAAAACCTTTATGTATACCAATACATAAAATATTAACCTCCATCCGTGTCCCACTAGATGTAAATAAAGATCAATGAAATTCCAAGCAGTGAACCGAAAAAATTTAAGTGATACCCCTCAGAACCTAATCAATGTGCTCCTGGAACATTCCTTGGGTGTCTAGCCTCATGTGCCCTACATCACTAATAAAGCTACAGCCTCCAATCAGGTTATATTGTGCAGTACTTGCTGTGGAGTGGGCTGTTTCTGCTCAGGCTAAAGGATTCAGTTACTTGTCCCAATGATTCAAAGCCTCCTGAGCAAAACCTCACCCACAACCTATTCAGGTGTCATGGATCATGTGTGATTATTGGTAAGAGTTCCTTACATACTTGTGTCCAAATGTTGAAGTTTGCCAACATGCCAAAGATGGGTTGATTGTCACTTCTATCTCTGTTCCAGCCTTTTGCTGTGTCTTAGTGCTCATTTGGAAAGGAAGGCAAATAGAGTGTGCTGTGGCCCTTCTGTTTTTGATAAATACAGCATAAGCCATCCAGTAAAACTTCATCTTTAAAAGGTAGTTTTGAACGCTTCCCAAAATTTCCAAAAACTTTCTTTGCAGCCAATGAGTCGGTGTGGCAATTTCCTAGTTTTACAACTTTGATTTAGAAGAAATATTGAATAGAGGTGTGTGATCACTTGACGCAGTCTGGACTTCTATGTAATAAATCCATTTGCCAAAGGCAGTAGTTGCAGGCTTGCTCCTTGGCAGTGTGAGGGACTGGAGTGAATGCAGCTGTCCTGGGGTGTGGGCATTGTTTGTAGGAGTTCAGTCTTGGTGAGTACATCAGTGTAGGAATCAGACTTATAGGAAGGCTACAGAATCTCCTGACAGAACCTGCCTGTCGCTTTTGGACAGTAGTGTTGTCATGTGAGCTGGCAGGTAGGTGGCTACCTTCTGATGGATTTGGGTTTGTAGCTAAGCAAATAGTGAGAATGTACAATGATTAAATGAGAATTAAAATATTCTTTGTCATACCAAAGACATAATTTGGGGGCCAGTCATAATAACAAGTAACCTCTTTGACCTTGAACCACATATTTTCCTTCATGTATGCATTTTCTCACAAACTTTTGTAGTGTGATGCTTATGTGGAACAAACTGAGATAAAATGGAGAGGTTTATTTAATGGTGCAGTGTACTAGTAGTTTTAAAGACTTGCAGCAGGCTTAGATTCCAATATTGTTCAAATTTTATGAAAGACTCTGAAATTCTCAAATTCTTGAGAATCTTCAGGTGCTTTGGCATACACCTGAAGTACCAGTGGCTCAAGATTCTGAGGCAGGAGGATTATGACTTTTTTTCACTTTTTTTAAGGAGAAAGAATATTTTAATATTTATTTTTTAGTGTTCAGTGGACACACCATCTTTATTTTATTTTTATGTGGTGCTGAGGATTGAACCCAGCACCCCATGCATACCAGGTGAGCACGCTACCATTTGAGCTACATCCCCAGCCCATCTTTTCATTTTTTAATAAAATTATATATATATATATATATATATATATATATATATATATACACACACACATTTTTTTCCCTAAGAATCAAACTTAGTTTCTCCCACATGCTAGGCACATTGTCAACCACTGAGCCACAACCTTAGCCCAAGGGTTGTGATTTGAAAGCTGACCCCCCTGGATAACAAGGAGTAAAGAACTCAGTGAGGCCCTGTGTCTAACAAGTAACTCAAAATAATAAATGAAAACAAGACTAGGAGGTGGCTGACTGGTTGAGTGTCACTGGGTTCAGTTCGCAGTATAACCAAGAAAAATGAATTAGAAACCAAGTTTTAATAAACCATATGATGGGTGGATGGGCTTGTCCATTATATTGTTTTCTTCTTTGGATTCTCAGGCATGGTTTATTAATTCAGGAACTCTGTAAAATTCACCAATTCAATTAAAATCAAGTGTATGATTTTTAAAAAGTAATGATATTGAAAGGTCCATGAGGAGCAGCTTTCTGCTCTGGGAACCCTCTGTAATTGGTAGTCATCACAAGTGGCCATAATGTCCTTATCATAAAGAGTTTGTGAAAGCTTCTATTTTTCAGGAGTCTCTGAAGGTGCTAAACGTGCCTGTCTTTTCAGAGCTTTTGGTGGAGGAATTCCATATGGAGGTCTCTGATTTATAGATGATGTCATTGAGGAGCTCAAATGAAACTGATAAATAAAGAACAAATTACCATCTGGTCCAGTGCAGTCTAAAAGGTGTCAGATTTTCCTGTCTTTAAGGAATGTCAAGCAACCTTGGAGGAGGATGTCAGCAATTTACGATGTGCTCCTGCAAAAAACGTGATGCTGTGAGTCTCTGCTCAGATCATTTGTGAAAAGCTGATGAGTAGTTTGAGAATTTATTTGGTCCTGTTAGTGATAAGGACAATTTGCATTAGAATGCTATTAAAATAGAGAAAACAAATATTAGCCAATTCTAAGGCCAAAATATATACCAGTTGTTGATGAGATAGGATTAGTAACTTTCATTATATTTGGAATTGGGTATGGATACTTACAGACGGGACCAGATCATCAAAGTAGCAGTAATCTACCCAAGGCTAATGTTGAGATAGAGAATATCTGTATTTCTGTAGTTAGGTATTTTATTTTTTCCTCTGTTATTATCAGTGACTATGTTTAAACATTTCAGGATGCCCAGAGAGAACTCTGATTTTTTCATATTTAATGAGTTAGAAAATGTTAGACTATTAAATATTCTGAGAAGCACATTAGATTTTATAAGAATTTTTAGTTTTCATGTACCTTGTTTTAACATATCAAAAAACATATGAAGTGATTTAATTAGAGATTGATGGTTTTTACTTATTTATTTTTGCTGCTGGGGATTGCTGTGACAAGTGTGGCCAAACTAGCATATTCTGTCAGGGTTTGATAGGACATTGGAAGAAATAAAGAGTCACACACGCAGAAGATGCAACATCTGGGATCGGGTGGAGCAATGCTCTATGATGGAGCAGCAGGTCTAAAGAATTATACCAGGAGGGCTGGGGATGTGGCTCAAGTGGTAGCATGCTCACTTGGCGTGTGTTCGGCACTAGGTTTGATCCTCAGCACTACATATAATTAAAATACAAGATGTGTCCACAAAAAATTAAAAATATAAATGAACATATATTAAAAATTATCTCTCTAAAAAAAGGAATAAAGAATTACACCAGCAATCTTTATTTTGTATCTTTCATTGATCATATTAAAGACTATGTAAGCATTATTCTTTGTATTTATGAAAGTTACAAAGTTAGCAACAGTATGCAGCTATTTTCTCAGTTACATTCTATAGTTGAAATGTGCAATGTTAAGAGCACCCTGCAGCTCTCAAGAAAGTCCATCCTTTAAAGTTTTTTTAAAGCTTCTTTTAAAACAGTGGAACTGGTGAACCATGTGGTTGACTTAGCAAGGAACTTTGTGCCTGAGAATAAGGTCAAAGCTGAAAAGTCTCCCACAACAGAGTCTCCCTAAAGGAGAGCATTGCCATAGCAACCAGGCATCCTATACTTTTGCATAGAAACTTTTCCAGTCACCAAGCATGCCACTGCCATTAAGTCATTAGAGACCTCCATCTCAGACACTTGTCTCCCAATCACTGTCACTGGTCTCCACAGGGGATTGAACTCAAGGCTGCTTTACCACTGAGCTACACCCTCACCAAGGCTCCCCCTCTTTTCTCTTTCTTGAGACAGTGGTGGACTCGGTTGCCCAGGATGACCTCACACTCATCTAAAAATGAAGCAATGTGGTCTCTGAACCTTTACCCCAATGCCAGTCACATTTGCTGGGAACTCAGCCGAAGTGGTTCAATTAAAGTAATAACTTTGGTGGGGAGGGGGCGGCTCCGCCCCTCTGCAGGCCGCTGGGCCTGATCTACATTGCAGGCAGGGGGGGAGGAGGGGGGGCAGGGAGGGCTTGCCCCTCAGCAGGCCACTGGACGTGTTCTGCTGGTGGGTTGCACGTCCACCTACACTGCAGGAGTTTGGGGCAGCTCTGCCACTCAGCAAGTTGCTTGGCTTGACCTGCCCAGTGGGTCCCAGGTCCGACTGACTTGCTGGTGCATGGGAAGGGGGTGGCTCTGCCCCTCAGCAGGCCACTGTGCCTGATCTGCCAGTGGTCACAGTTCCGCCTTATATTTGATAAAGGGGCTATAAGCATGCAATGGAGAAAGGATAGCATCTTCAACAAATGGTGCTGGGAAAACTGGAAATCCATATGCAACAAAATAAAACTGAATCCCTTTCTCTCGCCATGCACAAAAGTTAACTCAAAATGGATCAAGGAGCTTGATATCAAATCAAAGACACGGCATCTGATAGAAGAAAAAGTTGGCTATGACCTATATACTGTGGGCTCAGGCTCCAAATTTCTCAATAGGGCACCCATAGCACAAGAGTTAACATCTAGAATCAACAAATGGGACTTACTCAAACTAAAAAGTTTTTTCTCACCAAAAGAAACAATAAGAGAGGTAAATAGGGAGCCTACATCATGGGAACAAATCTTTACTCCTCACACTTCAGATAGAGCCCTAATATCCAGAGTATATAAAGAACTCAAAAAATTAGACAATAAGATAACAAATAACCCAATCAACAAATGGGCCAAGGACCTGAACAGACACTTCTCAGAGGAGGACATACAATCAATCAACAAGTACATGAAAAAATGCTCACCATATCTAGCAATCAGAAAAATGCAAATCAAAACCACCCTAAGATACCATCTCATTCCAGTAAGATTGGCAGCCATTATGAAGTAAAACACCAATAAGTGTTGGCGAGGATGTGGAGAAAAGAGTACACTTGTACACTGCTGGTGGGACTTCAAAATGGTGAGGCCAATTTGGAAAGCTGTATGGAGATTCCTGTTAAAGCTGGGCATGGATCCACCATTTGACCCAGCTATCGACCTTCTTGGACTATCCCCTGAGTACCTTAAAAGAGCGCACTATAGGGATACGGCCACATCAATGACTATAGTGGCACAATTCACAATAGCTAGACTGTGGAACCAACCTAGATGCCCTTCAGTAGATGAATGAATAAAAAAAAATGTGGCATCTATACACAATGGAGTATTACGCAGCACTAAGAAATGAGAAAATCATATAATTTGCAGGGAAATGGATGGCATTAGAGCAGATTATGCTAAGTGAAACTAGCCAAGCCCTAAAAAACAAATGCCAAATGTCTTCTTTGATATAAAAAGAGCAACTAAGAGCAGAACAGGAGGGAAGAGCAAGAGGAAAAGACTAACAGTAAACAAAGACGAATGGGGGGAGAGAAAGGAAGAGAGAAGGGAAAACATATGGAAATAGTAGGAGACCTTTAATGATACACAAAATTATAAGAGGTTATGAGGGGCAAGGGGGAGGGAAAAAAGGGAGAGAATTGAACAACAGCAGAGGAGGTAGACAGGGAAGATGGGAGGGGAGGGGAGGGGGGATAGTAGGAGATAGGAAAGGTAGCAGAATACAACAGTCACTAATATGCCATTATGTAAAAATGTGAGTATGTAACAATTGTGATTCTGCAATCTGTATTTGGGGTAAAAATGGGAGTTCAAAACCTAACTGAGTCAAATGTATGAAAGATGATATATTATGAGCTCTGTAATGTTTTGAAAAATTAATTAAAAAAAGGGAAAAAAAGAAAATTAAAAAAATAAGTAATAACTTTGGAATTCTATGGGATGGGACTACTGTTTCCAATCCATTCTACCAGGCCTGGTAGAAATTTGCAAGTCAATTTTTATGTCTCCAGATCATAAGAAAAAATATTTTTTTTTATATTTTCACCGATGTATCAATATCAACAGACCCTAAGTACTTGGTAATAAGGGCAGGAGTTATGGGAAACTTGTTGGAATTGTGTGGATCCATCCTGCCTTCTGATTTGTCTTCCTATTTTCTCTCTCACTCCTTTTAGTACAAGGGGTTCTTAACCACTAAGCCACATCCCCAGACCCTCTTTCATCCCCATGACAGTAGAATGCATATATATATATATATATATATATATATATATATATATATATATATATACACACTTTGGTATATCATACTTGTACATGTTGCAGAATCATATTAGTCATGTAGTCAAATATATATACATCCAGTAATGATTTCTGTTTCAATCTACTACTATCTTTTCTATTCCCACATTCCTCTTCCCTCTCTCCCATCACTTTCCTCAACCTAATGTAAGATAAAGTGATTCTGCCCCAATGCCCCCCTCCCTCCTGAATTAGCATCAGCATAATATAGAAAACATTTGTCTTTGATTTTGCGAGACTGGCTTATTTCACTTAGCATGATATTCTCCAACTCCAACCATTTACTAGAAATTGCCATAATTTTAGCCTACTTTCAACCTGACTAATATTCCATTGATTATATATACCACATTTTCTTTAAACATTCATCTTTCGAGAACCACCTAGGTTGGTCCATAGTCTAGCTATTGCAAGTTGAGCTGCTATAAACATTCATGTGGCTGCTGAGGAGGTCATACATGTGAAAATATTTTTTAAAACAACAAGTTGCTGAGCAGGAAAGAATATTTTACATTACATATTTAATTATTTTATAGTATTCAGAGTATAAAATGAACTCTAGTGACTCCATAATAAAATGATCAACAAATTAAAAAATGAATTCTGAGTTCTGAACCCCTCAGATATTTCTGCTACTCTTTATGGTGTTTTTTGAGAATGATCTTCAAAATGCTAATTGTTACTTTTTGCTCCCAGTCATCTGGAAGTTTCTAGAGAAAGTTTCTAGTCATCTGCACTAGGCCTAAGTTCCAGTGGTTTTGCTAACTTCTGTTGGTGGAAGAATTGCTTCTCTCTTAACTTATTTATAAGTATCAAAGGGGAAAATTAAACAAACAACCGATAGACTCAAGAATATTTCAGCACTTTCTGAGCTCTGTCCTACCATTGTTCATCCCAGTAATAATTCCAGGCCTTCCAGTTTTTTTCAGAAGTAGTTTTTCCATGTACTGAGCATCTAAAATTAGTGACTTCTGTTCCAGGGAGTATATCCTAAACATCCAATTTCTATAAGCAACAGAGACTGAGCATGTGCAAATATTCATACATTACAAATAGTTGGATTTGCATTGTTTGTAACTACTTCCAAAAGCTAAAATTTGCAGCAGTAGTGTTAAAATTGTATTAGAAATCACAGATTCCTGTTTCACCACAGAAAATACAGAACACTCTTCTCCTAGCTACTTGACAGCCTGGAATATAACACACTTGCCTCAGAAATTTAATGCATCAGTCAAATGAAAACTTTCCTTCACCCTAAGCAGTCTTGTCAGAATGCCTATGATAAAAATCTGAAAGGTAGGGGCTGGAGTTCTGGCTCAGTTATAGAGTGCTTCCCTAGCACATGGGAGGCACTGTGTTCAAGCATCAGAACCACATAAAAACAAATAAATAAAATAAAAGTTATTTGTCTATATGACTAGTAAATAAATAAGTAAAATATTTAGAAGTAAAAAACAAAAATCTGAAAGTTAGTAGGTAATCCAGAGCATATGAGCATGGATGTAAAGATTCACTTGTAAAAATGCTGGTGAGAATATAAATTGAGTAAAGCTATTTTTGAAAATGGTATTAAGGTTCTTCAATAAGTTAAAATAAAAATGTCATATGATTCAGTAGTAGTAATTCTGGGTATGTATCTAAAAAATTGGAGTCATTAGATCATAGAAAAGACTATATTTTCATTGTAGTATTTTTTACAGAACCTAGTAAAAGACCTGAAGTACCTTTAAGGTAAATGGTAGGTTGGGCATGGTGCCACATACCTGTATTCCCAGCAGCGTGGGAGGGTGAGACAGGAGAATCATGAATTTAGAGCCAGTCTCAGCAAATCAATGAGATCTTGTCTGTAAACAAAATATAAAAAAGGAGCTGGTGATGTAGCTCAGTGGTTGACTAGCTCTGATTTCAACACACAGCATAATAAATAAATAAATAGGCTCAACACATTGACCCTATGCTATATTTTTCAAGAAGCAATTTACTTGCACCCTTTCTGGATTAACTGGACAGAATGTGTTACATTCTTTAACAAATTATTATCTGCAGAAGAAATGCAGTTTCAAAATAATGTTTGCAAGTGGAACACAAGTTACGCTAAAGGGGAGACTTTCGTGACCTTGTTTAAGACCAGATTGTGGAACTCAGGGAAATAAAGATAATTCCTACTAAGCATAAAATCTGCAAGAGTTTATGATTAAGAATTCAATTATAAATCATGAACATAAGGCTAATTAACCTAAAGTTTTCATGGCACTGGATACTTGAGAGTTTGATATTATCCTGCTGTCTGTCTAAAGTCAAGAAGTGTACCTTTGCAGGATGCTTTAGAATCTTTTTTTAGATCTCTAATGAAATTGGAGAAAAAGAGAGCCATGCTCTTCTCTTTACAGAGAGGACACATTCTCTCTTTTTAAAGTGTCACCTTTTTCTTTTTTCTCATCACATCATTGTGTCTGCTTTTTTCCTCATGTGAAATGCTTACAAATAGAAAGCAAAATCTATAACCTGTCATCTAGTTCTTGGAGGAAAAATTAGAAATACTGCATCCATTTGAAATATAGCATAAAAATAGTTGATAAGGCAAAGAGGGAATGCTGGCATTAAAATTGTGACCAGAGCTGAGTGCAGTGGTGCACTCCTGTAATCCCAGGGTCTTGGAAGGCTGAAGCAGAAGAATCGTTAGTTCCATGCCAACTTCAGCAAGGGAGAAGTGCTAAGCAAATAAGTGAAACCTCTTTCTTTAAATAAAATACAAAATATTGCTGGGGATTTGGCTCAAGGGTCGAGTGAGCCAATAAGTTCTAGAATGACTTGTTTTCCAGTGACAATAAATTGACCCATTATAGGCTGGAACTCAAGATTCAATCACAAGTTCTACAGAAGTCATATTGAAAATAGCTGGTGTCTTATAGATAATGTGGTTAAGTTGTTCCTGCACCCTCTGTCTGATAGGGTCACAGCATGGGAGATGCCGTGGCAGAGCTACACCATTTCGAAACTGAAACCATGTGGAGGGTTAAATGTATTGTTTATGATACTCATAATATGGAAAATAGGGTATACATCAATCAATAATAAAAGTACATGTTGACGGAAATGGCAGGAAAATTTCCAAAATGAGACTAAAGATACAATTAAGACATGCCTGGAGATGTGTTTTAAAATCTCTCAGGATTGAAACAATAGTGTTATTCCTCAAAAATTTATGAAGAAAAGCTTACAAATCTCAAGGTTCTTGAGAAAAACTTAACAATTTGCACTAAGCCCCACATTCTAAATCTATAATCTGTGCAACATACATTTCCCCGTACTAACAGGCCCTCCTTTGCCTTACACAGGAATTCATAAAAATGGGAAACACATTGTTAATATTAATGGTAAATGGGTTGTGTTGAAGAGCCTGCTCTTTTGTTAAAGATTACAAAAACATACAAATAGTTGTATTTTGAAAAAGTATCAAAGAAAGTCTTAAAAGAAAGCAGTTAAATAGGTCATATGAAAAAAAATTACCTTTTAAATTAAAAATAGAATAATATAAAATAAATATACATAAATTTTGGAAGCACTTCATAAAAGTGCTTTTAAGTAATAGGCTTTAACTAACTTAAGTGTTTTATTGGAACTTTAGAAGTAAGAAATCTTACCAATAATCATAGGTATGCTTTAAAGTTAAAGGTTAATGATATAATTATCTGTATGCTTTAAAATTAAAAGCTAATAATAGGTCAAGGTACATGTAGTCGAGTTGTGTAGTCTAGCACTTATTGATTGAGGTGAAAATGTAAAAGCATAATCGTGATTGGCAAAGGTTACAAGAAAATATTTTAAACAATGTACTCCATATCTTAGGTAATTAATATATATCTGAAAATATTGCACTTTTCTGAAGTGCTTCCAAAATGTATGTATATTAATTAATATATTTCTGAAAATATTTAACTCTTAAAAATTATGTAAGTCAAAGAAATTTTGAGCTTTGAAGCTATCCATTAACTACATGAAAAAACACTTGTAAAAAATATTTAAAAATAAAGGCCCTCTAGGGGCAGCGAGTACTTCTGAAGGCTGCTCATAACTTGCAGCTATAGTCCTGTCTCCTCTTCTTTCACCTAAGCCACTCATCCTTCAGGATCCCTGGATCTCTGGTAGCTAGGGCTTGACCTAAACAATGAAGATTTAATTTTTTTCCTTTAAAATTAATGTTGAGTTTGTTTATGGGCTGTATTGAAATGTATATAAAATCTGTGATTTGTGCTCATATTCTCATAGTACCCCTCATAATCCTTCCACTATGCTCAAGGCAAAATTGCAAATAAGTCTGTTTTTAATTGCTTATATTTCAGAGTCTAGAGATCTGGCACCCTCCATCTCTTTTTCATTTCTATCGTTAATACTAGAAACTTTAAATATTATTAGTACTTTTCAAGTACAGCATAAGGTGTGTAGAAATGGTGGGTATATTTTTGACTGGTCTCCTAAAATTGACAAAAGGCAGTTATGCAAGGGTAATGCCATGAATCCTGGAAGATTTGTTAGTAGCATCCTTACCTTCAGGGAAGATGGCATTGAGAAAAATGTTTGGCGCTTAATTGCTGCCTCAGAATTCTTACATTTTACTGACAAAGCTTTACCAGACTTTGTAGGCAAAAACTGTAACAGGAAGGTTCTTGCTACAGCTTATGGGCCTGTGTTCAATCTCCTTATGTTTTAATTACAGGAAATGTAAAAGTTAAAAGGGAAGATGATAGATATCTTGTAACATGTAGTAAATGTAATTTAACTAATTATATCACCAGAAATAATATAGAAAAAGGAACGATGATGCTCCATAAGCCCTCCTTTATTACCAGGAAATATTTCAGAGCCATGGTAGGCTGATGCTGCTTTTCAAGTCTTACAACAAATACACGCCCAGCTAGCGAGACCTAAGTGTGCTCTTGGACTCATAATAGTGAGAGTTGTTCCCTTAGTTTTTTTTTTATTGCATCCATGGTGACAGCTTTGGTGGCCTTACCTCAAATATTCAACATGCACATTTCCTTAATTATTTGACTCAAAATACTTCCAAGGCTCTTCACAATCAAATAAATGATAATGAAAGGATTGAGACCAAGCTAAATGCCTTAGAGACTGCTGTCATGAATATAGATAATGAACTTTCCACTTTGAAATTCAAGGAAAGACTTAAATGTCATGCTAGCTATAAGTATGTGTGTGTTACTGCTGTCAAATGCAATGTTTCTTAGTGGTATTGGAAGAAGCTTCAAAACCATTTGTTGGATATTTGAAAGAAGAATGCTTGGATCTTTTGGAGCTGCATCATCACATTCAAGATACAAAAATGTAAGATTGATTTTTCAGATCCTAATTTTTAGCTGATCAAATACTTAGAGTTAAACAGCTTTAACCCCGGAAAACATTCTTAAACACTCTGCATGGTATATCTTTGTATTGTTCTCATTGCTACTTATTCTCTCTTGTGTTGTAATTGCAGGATGTTGTGCCCCTAGAAGAAGAATTCAGAGACTCAAAATAATGACCCATCAACTGCTTTTTCAAAGAAAGAAAAACAGATATGTGGTAAGCTCTTCTGAGTGACCCATGCCTTCCAGTCCTGAAGCAGGAGGCTCTGACCAGTCACTACATTTGTGATGACTTGGGCATTGTCAAAGCTCAGATAGAGAGGGGGGTCTTCAGATGTAGGCATTATTCATGAGGATTTATTTACCCTCATGGTCCTTGTAACCCTGCCCCTCTGGCCTTTTTTGAATAAAACTTTCTAAGAACAAGAGTCCTCCAATGAAAGCTCTCTTCTGAATGTGGTCACTTTCTCACCAGCCTCTCATGACTTTCTCTTGCCCTCCCTTTTGGGGAGCCTGAGGCCAAGAGCAGAGAAGAAGACCTGAAGCTTGTGTAAAGGTAAAGTGTGACTATGTTCTTTGGTGTTCCTGGAAATTCACATGAGCCCTTAAGTTCAGCTGACTTTGCAGGTCCGGGGTGGCAATTTGTAACTGCGTGGGCAAAAATTTGCCTGACCTGCATGGGCAGAAATTTGTAACTAGTGTTCAGAGGGATTACACAGACACACACACACACACACACACACACACACACACATACACACACACACACACACACACACACACACTGCTTATATTTTTTAAGAGTAAAAGCTGAAGCAAAAATGCCCCCTGAGATTACTAGATACCCACAAGAAGAAAAAAATGTATTTGGATACGTACCTCACATCATGTGCAAAAGTAAAATTAAAAAAGGATCAAAGTTTTTTGTGTAATAGCTAGAAGCATAAAAGTCATAGAAACAGTTGAGGAAATTTTCATTACTTTGGGTGTGGTTTTGACTATATAATATTTGTATTTATTTTATTCACGCCACTCATATAGAATAATCCCCATTTAAAAGTGGTATGATTCATGTCAAAATAAACATTAATGTTATTTCTAACTGAAATTCAAAAAAAATAAAATTTAAAAATGTAGCTCAGGGATAAAGCACCCCAGAGTTCAATTTCCAGTACCAACAAATAATTAATAAAGGAACAAAGACATTTCTCAATGTAATAGGCTTAATCTTGACTCTTTTAACACTTCTGTGAGTTCGGTGAAAATGAGAACCTTTTTCATGGTAATTCATAATTTGTTAAAAAATATGCCCACAAAATTATAAGACTTCTCTTTTTGTTGACTCAACAATACATTCATGAATACATGAAGAAGCTACAAGTATACAGATGTTATTTGGGGTCAGAAGGTAATTAGTTAATATTATTTCTTTTATAGTCCTTCAGCTAATATGATTCCACACAATGCTATGGATCATTTGGCTCTAAAGGAATAATCTTTACTCTTGAGAAATTTCAATTTTATTTAAGTCAATAGATTAAAAAATATGGATGTCCAAGTTTGACTTCTACAAGGTAAATGTGTTTGGACTTTTTCAGATAGAAGTCCCCATTGGGAACAGTGAAATTTCAAATAGTATATACGGAAGGCTAGATGAAGTCTATAGTTTAAGAAAACATATTGGCTAAATTATAAATATATTTTTCTTTACCCTTCACAAAATTTATTATGCCACATCATAAAGCTCATATCTAAAATCCTGTAGATACTTTCTAAATATGTGGCATTATAAGCAGTATCTTTTGGCACCTGCCTCTAATCCCAGCAGTTTGGGAGGCTGAGGCAGGAGGATCACATGTTCAAAGCCAGACTTAGCAATTGGGCTCTAAGTAAAATTTTTAAAAGGGCTGGGAATCTTGCTCAGTAGTTAAGCTCCCCTGGGTTCAATCTGTAAGGGTTCAGTGAAATGTCGGAGGAAGAGACCACAAGAGACTGTCCTATGCAACAGCAGAAGGAAGGGTTTATTTGGAGACCAGAATGCTAGGGCTCTCTCTATAGCAAAGAGAGATAGAGCTCTGAGAACAGCTTAAGCAGAATTTATATACTTTTCTTGGAGAGAGCAGGGAGGGAAGTTACATTTTGTAGTTTGGCAGTTGGGGACAGCTCATTCTGGGAACAAGATTAACAAACAGTTCACAGTTGGGGACAGCACATTCTGGAAACAAGATTAGCAAACAGTTCTTAAGATTTCAACAATGTTTTGTTAAGCATATAGAAAAATGGAGTGACAAGTACCTATTTTAATAACCTTTCAAATCCCTTTTACCAAAAAGAAACAAAAAAAATTTGTCTTTACTAAGAATCTATTGTTCAATGCAGGATCCTGAGATTTTTACATGTTTTCTGCTAAGAATCTTGTAGTTTAAATTCTCATATTTACACTTTTCTTTCATTTAAAATTAATTGTGAAAAGTGTGAAATAGTGTTTGAGATTGTGTTCCAAGTTTTATATGGATCATTGTTTCAGATGATTTGAAAATATTTTTCCTCTAATGTCTTGGCATTCTCCTTGAAAAATAATCGACCATAAATATAAGGATCTATTTCTAAATTGTATTCTTATTTCTTTTTGCAGTAATGAATTTGAATCTAGGAACACTCTACCACTGAGATATATGCCCAGTTCATTTTTTTTTTTTTGGTTTTGAGACAATATCTTGCTATGTTCTCAACGGTGACCTAAAATTGTCAATTATCCTTCCTCAGTCCCCTGAGTTGCTGGTACTATAGGCATCCACAACCATGCCTGGCAATATTATTCCATTTAATCATTTTGTAAGCGTGACTCAGTACTGATTACAGTAACATTTTAAAAATAGCTTTGTGAAGATGTACTATATATACATAATAAAGGATCTCTGCTTACTATTTTAACACATATGCCACATCCACTGATGAAATCCCTTTCTCATTTCCCACTTCCACTCTTTAACCTTTAAAAATCACCAACCTAAGTTCAGGTTTAGCCTCCCCCACATGCAGGACAGCATGCAGTGTTTGTATTTCTGTGTCTGGTTTTATTTCATTTTACCACACTATCCTCCAATTTCACCTAATTGTTGCAGGTCGCAGGATTTGATTTTTATGGATGTATGCCTAGATATATGCCATATTTTCTTTATCCATCTGTCCCAGAATTCCTAGGTGATTCCATACCATTTTAACTGGGAAGTGCCTCAATAAAGATGGGCATCCAGTTATCAGATGAGTGTTTTATTGTTTTCATTACATACCCCCAAGTGGGATACCTGAATCACAAGGTAATTCTATTTTAGTATTATTTAGTTGAGATACTGAAGACTTAACCAAAGCCTCATGTGCTTGGCAAACATTTGACCATTAGACTACATGACAGTGCCTTATTTATTATTATTATTATTATTATTATTATTATTATTATTATTATTAATTTATTTTGAGAGAGCATTACATTAAGTTTCTTTAACCTCACAGCACATTCAGGATCCTCTTACTGTAGTCTCCCAAGTTGCCTACTTTACAGGCATTTATCACCATTTCTGGCTTCCAGCATATTTCTTTTTATTGGAGATAGAGTTTTGCCCTCTTTGACATTGAACTTGCACAAGTTGGCGTTAAACTTGTAATCCTCTCCTTTAGCTTCTTAAATATATGGGATTAGTTGTGTGCCAAGATCCCAGCTATTCTTAGTTTTTTTGAGTAATATGCATAGTTTTTTATATCAGCTACCCAATTTACTTGCACACACCCATGCATAAGTGTTGATTTTTCTCCACATCAACATCAGTGGTTGTCACATTTCTCAGTTATCCATTTTGACTGGGATGAGATGATACCTCATGTATTTTTTTTTCTTGTGGTGCTGGGACTGAATCCAGGGCTTGTGCATGCAAGGTAAGCACTCTACCAACTGAGCTATTTCCCCAGTCTTCCACATTGTATTTTTGATTTGCATTTTTCTGAAGGCTTATTATACTGAGCTTTTTTCTATATGTTTACTGGAACTTTTTGTTTCTTCTTTTGAAAACTGTCTACTTTATTTGCCTACTTTTAAAAGGCATTACTTAGTTTTTGATTGCTTGTTTAGTTTTATTATTTTTGTGTTCTTTATGTATTCTAAATATTAAGCTTGTATCAAATGCATACTGGGCAAAGAGTTTCTCCCATTTTATAGAGTTTCCACTTTTTTTCTTTGCTATAAATCAGGTTTTTAGTTTAATGCCATTTTTATTTTATTTATTCATTTTTTGATTTTGAAATTATTTCCAAAACATTTGTTGTTTTTACCAGAACTTAAGTTGCTTTCTCTTGTTTATTTTGTAGTTTTACAGTCAGGTCTTTTACCCCTTTTGAATTAATTTTGAACAGGGTGAGGAATCAGGATCCTCTTTCTTTAGAACTGAAACTTTATACTGAGCTTTAAAATTGGGGAGTCTTTCAATTTTGTTCTTTATATTTTTCTTGAAGAAAACTTATAGTTTATATTTGAGGTTGACTGAACTTCTATGTTCACTTTAGGCTTACCATTCCATCTTTTTCAAAAATGACATGTGGGAATTTTGGTAAGGTTTACATTGGTATGTAAATCAACTTGCATTTCACTACTTCAGCAACATTAAATCTTATGAATAAATAACGGATGCCTACTTAGTCTTTTAAACATTTTGTATAGTATTTTTTGCTTACAAGACATATTTGTAATTTTTTTTGCTATGAATTTAATGTTTGATACTACCATAAATGGAAATTTAAATAATTTTGCTTTGAATATTTATTGTTCAGCTTCAAAAATTATATTGATTGATTGGTGCTATATGCTGCATAAAGGCTGAAATTTTTTATTTAAATAGTTCTTTGGTAGAGACATTAGAATTTAATTCACATAAAGCCATATATCTGCTTTTAGAGTTAGATATAGTTTGATTGTTTCACTTCACATTTCTAATAGGATTTTTGTTGTGGTTGTTTGGTACCATATTGAACTCAGGGGCCCTTGACCACAGAGCAAGATCCCCAGCCCTATTTTGTGTTTTATTTAGAGACAGGATCTCCCTGAGTTGCTCAGTGCCTTGCTTTTGCTGAGGCTGGCTTTGAACTCATGATCCTTCTGCCTCAGCCTTTTAAGTCACTGGGATACAGGCATGCGCCAACAATGCTCATCTCTGATACGGATGTTTTTATTGTGTTTTTTACTGATTCAATCTCTTATTAAGTCTTTTTAGACTTTCTATGTCTAAGTCAGTTTTGATGGAAGTTTTATAGGAATTTGTTCACATTTAGTTGTTCATAATATGCCCTTAAAATTCTCTAAATTTTTTGTGCAGTTTGCTTTGATGGCCTCACTTTTACTTTTCATATTTATGAACTTGAGTACTCTCTCTCTCTCTCTCTCTCTCTCTCTCTCTCTCTCTCTCTCTCTCTATTTTCTTGGTTAATTGAAAAATCAATTTTGTAAATCTTTTGAACAATGAAGATGTTTTCTTAATTTTTTCTTTTGTATATTTCTTTTATTCTTGCTCTATTCTTTATCAAAATTCATTACCAGTGCAATTTGATTACAGTTTACTTTTCTTTGTCTAGTTGCTGCATAAAGTTAGGTTTTGGTTTGGGCGGTTTTTCTTTTATAATGTAGGCTTTTGTGGTTATGAATTTTCTCC
Organism: Ictidomys tridecemlineatus; assembly: GCF_052094955.1. Taxonomy (NCBI): domain Eukaryota; kingdom Metazoa; phylum Chordata; class Mammalia; order Rodentia; family Sciuridae; genus Ictidomys; species Ictidomys tridecemlineatus. The sequence goes on along the minus strand of NW_027521090.1, from coordinate 64,163 downwards.
TTAGGGCTACGTTAGTTGCACCTCATAAATTCAGGCATGTTTGCTTTCATTTTTTTCCACCTAAACTATTTTCTATTTTTTTTTCTTTCTAAAGAGTACACTGTCTAATTTCTACATGTTTGCAAATTTTTAAATTTTGTGTTTTTTAACTTAATTTCATTGTAGTTACGAAAGATCATTGTCCTGATTTCAGTGCTTTTAAATTTATTGATTTTTTTTGGCTTTAAAATGGCAAGTCCTGTACAATGTTTTCTACACAATGGAGGAAGAATATGTATTCTACTCTTTGGGGCAGAATATTTTGTATAGTCCTGTAGACCTAGTGTAGTTATATTGTTGTTCAAGTCAGTTTGTTTTACATGGATTTTTGCTAGTCATTTTATTCTTTCTTGAAAATGGGATATCACAAATTACCCACCACTTTTTGTAGATTTTTTTCCCTTTAATCCTGATAGTTTTCACTTCACATATTTTGGAACACTGTTTTTAGACATGTGTACATTTTTAACTTAGTTTGTGAGATTGCCCACTTTATTGATATATATTATATATCTTAATTTTTATCACAAATATGCATATATTTAATATATAAGTTAATCTATGTAATTACAAGTATATATCATATTCTTGCCTCTATCTAACAATTTCTGTTACAGATGATTTTGTCTCACATGTGCAGAGCCCTCCAGCTGTTTTTTTTGTTTGTTTGTTTTTATTTGTTAGCTTGTTTTTTTCTTGTACTTGTGGTTTTACCCAGGAACACTTTACAACTGAGACTTGTCCCCAGGCATTTTTATATTTTATTTTGAGGTAGGGCCCAAATAAGTTTCAGGGAGTCATCCGTTAATTACTTGAGGTCTTGTCTCATTATGGGGCCATGGAGATTTAGGTTTTACCTTGGGAAATATCAGCATCACCCCCAAGCACCATAGATTGCCTAAGGCACGTGGCATATAAAAGTTTCTAGGTGATATTCATTGGGTGTGACCTAGTTTAAAATTAGCCACTGCAGATTTCAGTCCTCTGTTTCAGATTGCCCAGGGAGATCCTTCTGTACTTTCTCATCAACTTATGGCAGAAAAAAGGATTGCTATACCAAAGGTTGAGTCTGCCATGGAGACTGCACAGCTTACTAGAATTAATCCACAAGAGCCTGTATATTGTCTAACATTTCCTAATGTTCATACTCCTACAAGAGCAATATGGCAATAATTGGGAATTATTGAGTGGCCTTGCCTACCTCATTTTCCTCAGAAGTCATCAACTCATTTTCATGGCTTTATTACGCAGTTATTAAAGGAATGACATGAGTTTTGCAGATAATTGGATCATAGCCTAATATTATTGTGTCTCTTTTTATACTCAAGAGCATGATTGGCTTTGGCAGTCTTCTAATAATTGGCAGATAGCTTTTGCTAATTTCCCTGGTCAAATGGAAAGCCATTACCTTCATGATAAAATTATTTAGTTTGCTCTTGTGACTACATTTATTTTCCCCAAAATTGTATGTGTTTAACCAATAGTTGGAGCACTAATAATATTTTCTGATGGATCAAGTTCAGGAAATGTACGTTTCTATAGCCATGATCATACAGAGATAATACAGACGTCTTATACTTCTGCAAAATGAGAAAAACTTAAAGCTCTCATTTGTGCTTTAATTCATTTTGCAAATGAGCCAATCAATCAATGTTTATTCAGATATTTTGCATGCAGTTTGTGTTACAAAAAATATTGAAACATCAACTACTGGGAACACATCATTGCAAGAGTTATTTAATTTATTTCAGACCTTACAAAAGACAATTCAAATGTGTCACTATCCATGTTTCATTAGCCATATAAGTAGGGCACATTCTAATCTTCCAAGTCCTTTAGCATCAGGTAATGATAAGATTGATTAACTTGTTGCTGTTTGTGAATAAATATCTTTATATGATTGTGCACAAGCCTCACATTCTTTACATCATCAGAATGCTTCTTCTTTACATAAAAAAAACTTAATATTCCTGAGAAATAACTTGTCAAATTGTTCATGAAATCTCACAATGTTTTAAACAATTTATCTTTACCAACTGGGGTTAATCCCATGGTTTATTATTAAATCAGTTATGGCAAATGAATGTAACTCACATCCCTCAATTTGGCAAACAGTGTTAAGTTCATGTTATTGTTGATACTTACTCTAGATTTATTTTGCCACTGCCTGTGTAAAAGAAAATACTCAGCATGTTATTTCTCACTGTGTAGCTACTTTTGTAGCATTAGAATGTCTTTTAAAGATTGAAATTGATAATACACTAGCTTATACCAATTTTTCTTTTCAGCAGTTTTGCCATCAATTTTGTATTGATCATAAAACAGATATTCTATAGAAGCATCAAGGTCAAGCCATTGTAGAATGAGCTCATTTTTCTATTAAGCTACAATTATTAAAAAAGTGGGGGATGAGACCCCACAAAATAACTTTAATCATGTTTTTTTAAATTTTTTTTTATTGTGACTCTGAAAGTCACACTGCAGCTGAAAAACACATTTTTTCCACTGTAGCAGGTCCCTTGAGCCATGTTTGGTGGAAGAATTTACAAACATAACAACAGAAAGGATAAGATTCAGTGATAATGTGGGGTAAAAGTCATGCTTGTGTTTTCCCAGAAAGTGCCTCTCATTCTATTGGGGTACCTGAATGTGCTATCAGACATGGAGGACCCAGAACCAAGGTTCAAATGACTGAAGATTGATTCAGAGATGTCAGCCCTTGTGGAAGGCCAACCTTACAGGTGACTGAGTTACACTCCCCAGCTGGGTGCTGAGGCGCTCTTTCACAGAAATGGGTGTGTTTTGCTATAGCCTTACGGGTGAAGCTATGCTCACCTGTTCGTTTGTAATATAACCCCTTGCCCTGTTTAGGATAGAATCTTCTAGGGTAGTGCCTTGTGTGTGTCCCCTCCTCTTACTGTGCCCTTGGGTGTGGCCTACCCAGGTGTCAGACAACCTGCTTACAGTGGACATCATGAAGATAGACTCAGCCCATAAAATATGACCCCTTGTCTTATTTGAATAGCTTCTCCTCAATAAAAGGGGTCAGTGTGTGCTCTCTCTCTCTCTCTCTCTTTCTGCGGACTCTTAAGGTCAGAGAAGCTGTCACAGCAACCCCCCCAAAAAAGTATTTGTTTTTCTTGTGTGGTTATTTCATGCAGCCCAGTTAGCCCAGTTTAACTAAAGTGACCCCTGAGCCTTTTAGTCGCGAGAACAGAAACCTGGCAATTGGTGCCCAACGTGGGCGAAAGGTCTGTGTCTTTAAGCCCCTGGGACAAAAGGGACAAATGCTGGCTCTTAAGCGGACTCCAATTTAAATATTAAAGAAAGTGAAGTTGAAAGTTGTCTCCAGAAGTTAAGCATGCTTAGGATTGCAGAGTATTGTGGGTAGAATTGTAGAAAGTAAGTGAATTAGAGAAAAAGTAAATCTGTGACGTTAAAATTTTTAATATTGGGGTATAATTGTAGAGACTCTAAATAAATATAGTTATTAAGATGATTGATGGGGTATGTTGTTGAGTTGAGTTCTCTCCATGGAAAGCACGCTTTTGTGGATTTTTTAAAATGTTTTTTAAAATTTTTGTTTATTTGTTTTTCAAAACATTACAAATCTCTTGACATATTTAAAATTGTTTTTATAAATCTGTATAAAAGATTTTTGGGGGGCTAGAATTGTTGCTCAGCAGTAGAGTGCTTGCTTAGCATGGGTGGAACCTGAGTTCTATCCTCAGCATTGCATAAAAAAAAAAGCCTAAAAAAAAAAAAAAGAGATTGTATTGTTCTAGAAGTTTGCGCTAGAAGAGTGAGATAAAGGGAGAGAAAATGTGATGTTTACCTGGAGAGAAATAAGTTTCAATTTTCTATTATTTTTGTCAATACTCAGAATGTATGAATGGACCTTTTTACTACTTGATTGTCCTATGAATCAGAATGGCTGTAACTCAGCTGCTGGGGACAAGAAACTTTTGCTGTTGCTGCTCTCTGCTTGCTATGGGGTCCTAGCCCCTGCAGCCAGCAGTGCTTTTAACCCTTGAATTACTTGACCTAAATGCCAAACACAGACTAACTTAAAATCTGATGGTAATGCTAGCATAAAAAACCTTTGGAGCACCCACATGCCACAGAAAAAAGTGCAGAATGTACAGGAGCTGCAACCGCAGGTGGCAGAGACAGAACAAGCTGCTACTGCAGTAAGATCTTGGCCAGGTGGGGGGAAATGCAGACAAAATCAAACAAAATGCAATCAGCTAGGAAAACATGGGGAACTTTTGCTCCAACAATGGGCAGTGGACTCCATGTTTTTTTCATCACCATGGTAACCAGGGGGTGCCTGGCCGGAAGTGCGGGCTTCCTGGTCCCACCTCCCATACTTTTGCAGGCTTCCGATTGGTTTTTCCACAGTCACTCAGACAGGACTTCTAGTTTCGCCTTCCAATGACTAACCTGTATTACTGTGTTTCAGATTTCTACCGAGCTGTTCAGAGTCTATTTTTAAGAATGCCTACCTGTAAATGTTAACAAAAGATATCTTTTTCAAAGAAAATTTAATTGCACAGGTTTCTATATTGCAGCCCTAAATTTAAGTTAGTTCTGAGTTAAATAACCTGACTTTTCTCTATAGTTGTGATACTAAATAATGTTCTATTGATGAGAGATATCAAACATGCTTCTTTATATTTTACTTTTAATTTTGGAGGTTATGAGAATGCATTTGCTCGAAACAGAAATAAAGCCAGCAAAGTTCCTGTGATGACCAAAAAATTTTTATTGTCATTCCTAACTATAAAAATAAATATGTATACTCAAGGATTTATTACAGTTACATCAAGTGACGTCACATAGAAGAGTGCACTCCTAGTTAAGAATAAATTAAAATGGATCCAAATATTTTAAGACCACGTGGTTACATAAAGTTAATATAATTATGTTATGTTCTTATTCTTAATATATATTTTTTTAGATATTTAGATAACCTATATTTGTTAATTGTTGAGAGCCACAGCCAAAGGGGCCCCAGCAAACTTTCAGCTGCCAGCTGATGATTGGCTCAAAGCGGCCCCAGCAACATCTAGCTGATTGGCTCCTCTGCGGTGATGTTCATTGGGCAGTTTCCCTGCCCTTCAGACTGCCAGCTGATGATTGGCTCACAGTGGCCCCAGCAACATCTAGCTGATTGGCTCCTCCACGGAGCTGCTCATTGGGGGACTTCTTTGGCTCCGCCCATGCAACCCAGCCAATCGGCCTCAAGAGCAAGAAAATTGTGGGAGGTGGAGAGGCTGGTGTGGGGGTAAGAGGCTTGTGGGAAGCCGGTGGTGGCAGTTGGGCTCTGAGGGTTTTTTCCTGAGAAGCGGTTTTGTTTGGCATTTGTAGTTCTAAAAATAAAGTTATTTTCTTTTGACAAGTGCTCCTGAATTGTGCCCAGCCAGACTGTGGCAGTTAATTTATAAAATAATTAGCACATGCCTAATTGATTACTTAATATATATTTGCCTAACTGTGTTTCTTCAACAGAAAACCCATAATTTATGCTTTATATTTACATTTATCAGATACTCTCCCTTTTCAGTTACAGATATTTGAGATAAATGTGTTTACTATAAATTTGTTTTTAAGTGAAAATACAATCTTCAAGTGGTTTCTAATTCTCAAAGTTACTGTTCAAACTCATAAGATGATAAATAATTATAATTATGTCTACAAAATATCTAAGGATTTTAATTATATTTTCATTGATATTTCTTATCAAAGTATAATAATTTGTTTATAGATCCTAAGGTTTTCAGAAATTGTTCCAAAGTATAGCCAAAAAAAAAAAATTCTAAAAGAAAAAGATGCTTTAACAAAGAAAAAGCACACATGGATCCTAAAAAGAAGAAAGAAATTATCTTTGGGTAAAACAAGATCTTTATATTCATTTTCCTAAGTAAAAAAGATTTTTATATTGTTATCTAAACAGATGATGTAAAAAGTTAGAACAATTTAAAAAGAGATCTATATATACTAAACTGACTATAATTAATTTAAGGGTATTTAAGGTTATTTTCCTAATTTAACTATACTAATATGAGCTAAGATTTTGTCCATATTTTGACATGATAAACTACCTATTAAAATGTAAGTTTATTTCTTTAAAGTAAGATCCTTATTGCCTAATAATTCTTACTGTTTAAGACAAAAATTAGTTTTGGTAAATAAATTCACATTGTTGATTAAACACTAAGTATATTGAACTACTAACTTAAATCCCGATTTTAACAATTGTCCTTAGAGACTAAAATTGATTTATTCTAAGACACTGAGATACTAATTTTTACATATTTTGTTTGTTAGATAATTATAAAATAAAAAAAAGTTTTATTAAGACTAATGTTCTCCATATTAAAGTTATATATTAATTTTAAACAATAAAGGTTACAAACTTAAAAAAATTCATTGATATTATATAAGTTATCTAACTAGATCTTTTGTCCATAAAAATACAGTAAGATTTATATACTGCTTCCTACACAGAAAATAACCTTCATCATATTTTTTAAAGGCAATTAAGAGATACCTATTTAAAGGATAATATTCTAAAATATAGAGATTTTGAAACCTTCTCTCAAAAAGATTGAGGATTCTTTCTAAATTGTTAGGATGGATCGACTAGTCTATATTAAAAATTTTAATAATCAATAAAAGGTAAATCTATTCTTAGTCATTTAAATACTTGTACTATTATCTATAACTTAAACTAATAATACTATGACTTATGCCAAGCCTTTACTCAATTTTATTAAATAAAGAAAAGGGGGGATACAGGATCCCAGAGAGACACTAGATTTTACAAAATACTTTAAAAGTTTTTTCTTAAATTATATTATTGAGAGTCTTAGTGTTACTGAACATGATTCAGTAAATTTAATCAGATATCAAAGGAGAGTTTAAACCAGTTATCATTATAATAAGTGAGAAACCTGGCCCAGGAAGGTCAATTTCCAGCTACAAAGTTTATAGCCATGCAGCTTCACAAGCTTGTCAGGTAAATAAAAATGATGAAAAGACTTGTATGGACCCATTTTCCAGGTTCACCTTTAAAGTGTCTTGCAGTGTGGACTGGAAAGTCCACCCATGAAACTAAATTAATTGTCCTGACTGTAATGGTCAGTTATACCTATATATTGATTCTATGGTAAACAGACTGTCTGGAAGTATCTTTTGAGAAAAAGAAAGTGTTGAAATAACGGATTGTTCTGCATCCGTGTGGATAACAGCTATAGACCAGATGTGAGTAACACCAATTAAGGGCCAGTTCTGTATGAGGGATCTACTCTTCATCTGTCTCTCTCAGCTTTGTGACTATATTATTGTTTGTCTTTCTATGGCCTGTCTCCTTCATTCCTGAATTCATCCCCACCATCCCGGTGCTGTGAGCTGAGCCCTCCATGGAGAAGTAACCTGAGTTTGCTGATCCTAGGGTAAATGCTGGCATGGAGGCCACGGGGGCATTATCTATCAAGGAGACATAGAGCCCTCTTGGGGACGATGCCATGAACACTCCACATCACCCTGTTTGGCCCCAGAGAATGGCTGGTTAGCCAATGACAGGTAAGATTCCTCAAGGGAGAGACAACCAAAGACAGGCACAGTCGCAGAGAGGCCATCAGGAGAAAATTTGGGGGCCAGCAAAGGTGAGGCAAAGAACCTCACACCCCCGAGGTGCAAAGGCCTAATTCTTCTCCCCTTCTGAGAGAGGTCTCCTGCCCCATGGTTGCTTTGCTCCCCACATCCAGCTCAGATCAGAACCCTAGTGACAGAGACCTAGTCAACAGAGACTGCCTGCTCACCACAGCAGGAGACAAATGCAGCTACAGTAATAGGCCATGTCTGGATGCTTTTCTCTTTCTTGGTGCTCATTTTTTTTCTATGCCTTTTCTTTTCCTTTCTTTTCTCGTCAGGGTTCTCCTTTGACAATAAATTTAATAGAAGAGGGGAAAATGTTAGAATAGCCTTCAGTTGCAACTAACAGCTATGAGCACATAGAGTTTTCTCACAGTTTGGTTACACTAGACAGAAGATGATCGGCTTATGGATATCATCTTGCTTATGTAGATTGACAGGCACGCCCCACTCAAACCTTATAATAGTTGTGTACATTGCAAAAAGAAACTGAGCTACTGGACATTGACTTGAGGTTTGTCACCAGCCAGTTATCACCAGTTCTTGGGACTGAGGTAGCCAAATAGCAGAGCAACAAATTGAGCACACCAGTGACGGCAGATAAAAAACTCAAGCCAGCCAATTTTGCTGGACTTTAGTGACCAAGACTACATTTACCTTTATGGACAATTGTTGGAAAGATTATTAAAATAAAATTTTCCAAGGGTATTTTATTACTGACAGACCTAATTAACTCCTTATATATGAGAGTGAAGAGAAAAAATAATAAATATCCTGTAGCCTATAAGAATACAACTTACTGCCTCATTAATTATTGCCAGCTAATATTTCAGAAGTATAATATGCTGAAGTTAATATTCAGGCTTTGAAACAGGTGTATGTTTATTAACCAGACCTAGCCAAACTGCTGGTCTCATAATCCCTAAAGTAACTACTTTATATATTATTCCTTGCTTATTCAATTTCGGCCTTTGTGGCTATGTCTTAAAACTTACAATGTATGGATTTTCTTAATGTTTGACTTAAATTGCATCCAACTTCTTTCATGGTCAGATAAGTGCTAATGGAAGGATGAGAACTAAGTAATGATGTTCTAAAAGACAATGTAATGAATAATGTGAGTGAGCCCTTTGCCCTATGGTTTATGGAGAGGCATAAATGTCATGGCAATGAAAATGTGTGTTATTATGGCCAAAAACAATGTGTCCCAATAAAATTGGGAAAAGATTAAAAATCTTCTGATGAGTGTTTGGCAAGGTAATAATAATCCAGATTATTATGTTGACTGTTATGAAGATAATATGTTTTCTACTAATTCTTTTTGTGTTTCAATAGCAGATTGTGATGACCTTGGACCAAGAGCCAAGTGACTGAAAGAAAATTTCCCAGTCACATTCCTTTTTTTATATTAAGAAAGGGGGAATATGTGGGAGGCCAACCTTATGGGTGACTGAGTTACACTCCCCAGCTGGGTGCTGAGGCGCTCAGTCACAGAAATGGGTGTGTTTTGCTACAGCTTCCATTGGTGAAGCTATGCTCACCTGTTCGTTTGTAATATAACCCCTTGCCCTGTTTAGGATAGAATCTTCCAGGGTAGTGCCTTGTGTGTGTCCCCTCCTCTTACTGTGCCCTTGGGTGTGGCCTACCCAGGTGTCAGTCAACCTGCTGACAGTGGACATCATGAAGATAGACTCAGCCCCCTGAAACCTGACCCCTTGCCTCATTTTAATAGCTTCTCCTCAATAAAAGGGGTCAGCGCATGCTCTCTCTCTCTCTCTTTCTGCGGTCCTTTAAGGTCAGAGGAGCCATCACAGCAACCCCAAAGAAAAAGGTATTTGTGTCTTTTGTGTGGTTATTTCATGCAGCCCAGTTATCCCAGTTTAACTAAAGTGACCCTTGAGCCTTTTAGTCATGAGAACAGAAACCCGGCACTCACCCATTGTAGGTGAAACTGCAGATTGGTACAACCATGCTGGAAAGAAGTATGGAGATTCCTTAGAAAACTTGAAATGGAAGCACCATTTGACCCAGCTATGCCACTTCTCGATTTATATTCAAAGGACTTAAAGATCAGCAAACTACAGTGACTCAGCCACAAATATATTTCTAGCAACTCAATTCACAATAGCTCAACTATGCAATCAGCCTAGTTGTCCCCCCACACACATACACCCACACGAAGATTGAGGAGGAAAAAATAAAAGCCTATTGGATTAGATAGAGGGAAATTATGGGAAGGGAAGGGAATGGTATAAGAAAGAGAGTAAACTGAATGGAACACATTTTTATGTTCATATATAACTACAGACCAGGATAACTCCACATCATGTACAACTAAAAGACTAGGATCCTAATCAGAATAAGTTACACTCCATGTATGTATAATGTTTCCAAATATACACTAGTGTCATGGAACACAGAGAAATGCAAATACTAAAATTACTCAAATTATCAGGACATAAAAACAAGAGGGAATTTTGAGGATCTTGAGAGAGGAAAGATGTCTTAAAATCATACTGAAAATTCAATCAGAAACCACTTTTAAAAATTTTTTATTTTTTATTTTATTTTCTTGGTATGGAGGATTGAACCTATGGGCACTTAACCACTGATCCACATTCCCAGCTCTTCTTTATATTTTATTTAGAGACAAAATTTCACTGAGTTTCTTCAGGCCTCACTAAGTTGCCAAGGCTGGTTTGAAACTCGCCGTCCTCCTGTGCCAGCCTCCTGAGCTGCTGGGATGACAGGCATGAACCACTACACCAGCAAGAACAGAAAATTTGATAAAGAGCACCTCATCAAATTGATAAGAATTTTCTCTTCAAACACCATAAAGAATGTGAAAACAGTCTCTAGACTGAAGCATTCCAAAATCTATGCATACATCAATATAACATGATTTTACTAATGAATGTTTTCCAAAGGTTATTGATATGTCCTGTGAAAATACCCCCATCTCTGAAATCTGGGGGATCTTAAAGTGTGTCTCCACTTGCTGCTCAGGTGACACAATCTGAGGCTAACAGGGACCCTAAGAACTCTGCAGCCTCGTGTTCCTGCAAGAGCCTGGCAGGGGGCGCCCTTCCCACACACTCCACCCTTCTCCTGCAGGATTTTTTAATTGGAGAAGGAATGATGGGGTCTGACTCTCATTCATGCTTTTCCTTCAAGTAAGGATACAGAACAACTCCAAAGCTGAAACCAGGCCTCTTGTGGACATGACATCAGGAAGCTAGACTCAGCCCCCTGAAACCTGACCCCTGGCCTCATTTGAATGGCTTCTCCTCAATAAAAGGGTTCAGCCTGTGTGTGTGTGTGTGTGTGTGTGTGTGTGTGTGTGTGTGTGTGTTTGTGTGTGTGTGTGTGTGTATTTTCTGAACCTCCTACCGGATCAGATGACTGTAACTTGGGGATGCATTTGCTTATCGCAGAAACAAAGCCATCTATGTTCCTGGAATGACCCCCAAAATTCTTCTTCTTGTTCCTGACTATATAATTACAAGAAATAAATAAATGTATACACGAGAATCATCAGCTACATCATGTGATGTCACATGCAAGCGTGCACTCCTAGTTAAAAACAAATTGAAATGGATCCAAAATATCTTAAGAACCACGTGGTTACATAAAGTTAATCAATTCTACTGTGTTAATTATAGGTTATGCCCTTATCTACAGAAATATCCAAGCACTTTAACTATAATTTCATTGATATCTCTTTTCTTTTTAAAAAAATATATTTTTTAAGTTGTTGATGAGCCTTTACTTTTTTTATTTATTTGTATGCAATGCCAAGAATTGAACCCAGTGCCTCATGCATGCCTGGCAAGCGTGCTACCACTGAACCCCAACCCCAGCCCTCATTGATGTTTCTTTTTTATCAAGGTACAAAAGTAATTATTTTTCAAAAATTATTTTCATAAATCATTTCAAAGTGTAACGAGGAAAAATTCTAAAAGGAATTTCAACAGAGGAGAAGCACACACTGGAGGTCCTAAGAAGAAAGAAATCATCTTTGGGTAAACCAAGATCTTTATATTCTAGATTTTTATGATAAAAATATTTTCCTAAATAGAAATATATTTATATTATTAATTAGACAGATAATATAGAAATGTAAAAATAAAGATTTGTATGTACTGGACTGACTAAAAGTTTTAACTGATTAATTCAAGAATATTTCAGGCTATTTCCCTGATTTTACTCTCTATGTTGTTACAGAGCTAATATTTTTTGTTCATATTTTGACATGATAAAGACCTATTAAAATATTAAGTTTAATTCTGTTAAGCAAGGTCTTTATTGCCTAATGATTCTTTTTGTTTAACGCAAGGATTAATTTGGGTGAATAAATTCACATCCTTGATTAAACACTAAATACATTAAACTGCTGACTTCAATTCTAATTTTTACAATTCTCCTTGGAGACTAAATTTGATTGATTCAAAGACTGTCCATTCTTGCATATTTTGTTTGTTGAATCATCTTGAGTTCTGGGAATTTTATTAGGACTGAGCTTCTCCAAATTAAAGTTGTACATTAGTTTTGAGTAATAAAAGTTGCAAACCTTGTTGAAAATTCATGGACATGATAGAAGTTCTCTGATTGGACCTATTATCCACAAAAATTGGTAGGATTTATATAATGCTTAGTGACATTTTTAAAAAGACCATCGAGAGACACCTATTTAAAGGATAATATTCTGAGACATGAAGATATGTTGAGACCTTCTCTCAGAAAGAGATTGAGGATTCCTTTTAAATTTGTTAGGATGGATGAACTAGTATACATATTGGGAAATTACAATAATCAATTCAAGGTAAATCTGATCATTTAAATACTTGTACTACTATCCATAACTTAAACTGATGATACCATGGCTTATGCCAAGTCTTGACTCAATTGTATTAAATAAAGAAAAGGGGGAACACAGGATCCCAGAGGCACACACTAGATTTTACAAAATATTTAATTTTTTTCTTAATTGTAATATTGAGAATCTCAGGGGATATAGCTCAGTTGTTAGGGTGCTTTGCTAACATGCACAAGGCCCTGGGTTCAATTCCCAGCACCATCAAAAAAAAAATTGAGACTGCTCTTGAATTTACAGAATCATGTTGACTGCTGCTGAATATGATTCAGTAAATTAAATCATATTTGAAAAGATAGAATTTAAACTTATCATCATGAAAATGACTGGAAAACCTGACACATGAAGGTAAGTCTTCCAACTACAGAGTTTACAACCATACAGCTTCATGAACTTGTCAGGTAGGTAAAAATCATGAAGAGACTTCTATGGACCCATTCCTAAGATCTATTTTTTAAAATTTGCTTTTTACTTGTAGATGGAAACAATACCTTTATTTTGTTTATGTTCTCATGTGGTGCTGATGATCAAACCCAGGGCCTCGCACGTGCTAGGTGAGCACTCCACCACCGAGCCACCACCTTAGCCCTCAGATCCATTTTTAATGTACATTGTAGTGTGGACTGGAAAGTCCACCCATGAAACTAGATTAATCTTACAGACTGTAGTGGTCAGTTATCTGTTAATCCTATGGCAAACAGGTTGTCTGGGATTATATTTGAGGAATAGTCACTATATGAGAAACCTAAACCAGACAATCATGCTGCCCTTAGAAATTAAATCTCCTTATCTGGACCATTGTCCAAAGAGAAAGATTGTTGAAACAGAATTTTTCTCTACAGGCCAGTTATTTACACAAGGTATCCACCAATGTAGGGTTGCCCTGATCATTCTACAATAGAAACTGGCACCTTTCCTAAGTATTATTCCTGAGTATTCCTGAGTATTATGCAAATGTCTAGTCAGGACCACACAAGAGTTCTAGAAATAGTGGATGCATTTAGGCTGGTCTCCTAGAGTGGACAAGAACAATTACAGGAGGATGCCTGTCATCTGAAGGTTTTACTGGTAATAACCTAACCCTCAGTGAGATGACACCCAAAAAAATGTTAAGATGTTTGTCTTCTGCTTTCAGAATATCTGCCTCACTGACAGACCTAACAGACTCCTTAAATGTGAGAATTAAGAGAAAGGATGATGACTATCCTGTCGCCTGCATGAATACAACTCATCTTAGTTATTGCCAGTTGATACTTCAGAGCTACACTCTGCTGAAGTTAAGGTTCAGGTCTGAAACAGGTGCATGCCAGTTAACCAGACCTAGGCCAGCTCCTGGTCTCATATCTTTGAAGTGACCACTTTAAATATTATTCGTTGCTTCTACGATACAGTCTTTATGGCTCTGTTTCAAACTTACAACACAGGGATTCTCTTAACGTTGGACTTAAATTCCTTCCAAAAGCTTTCCTAGTCAGATAAATGCTGATGGAAAAACTAGAACTGAGTTAAAATGCTCTAAAAGGCCACTGTGATAAATATTGTGACTGAGCCCTCTGCTCCGTGGTTTGTGGAGAGCCTGAAGCGTCATGCCGAATGACAATGTCTATGTTACCATTTCCAAGTGCAAGGCTTCCCAATAAAATCGAGAAAAGATAAAGAATCTTCTGTTGAGTGTTTTGCAGAATAATAATAATAATAATAATAATAACAACAACAACAACAACAACAACAACCTGGATCTTCCAAGTTGGTTATGTCCTAGAGATAGTATGTTTTCTACTAATGCATTCTGTGTTTCAATAGTAGATCATGATGACCTCGGACCAAGAATCCAGTGACTGAAAGATACAATTTCCCAATCGCCTTCAAATATTAAGGAAGAGGAAATAAGTGGGGAGCCACTCTGAATGACACCCCCGGTTTCCAGTCCTGAAGCAAGAGGCTCTTACCGATCACTACATAAATCCCTGAAACTATCTCTCTCTCATTCTTTCTCGTTCTCTCTTTCTGTGAACCCTTAAGGTCAGAGGAGACATCATAGAACACAAAGAAAAAGGTATCATGCAGCCAGGAGGGATATCTGGGGCAAAGATGGGACTAGTTTCATCATTACATTTCCTGATCTGGGTCTCAGGTGCGTAGAATTGGACATTGTTTTTATTTATTTATTTTTTCTGATGACCTCTACCTTTGGATAGGATCGCTCAGTCAATTCTCATATAATGTCACTGTTAATGTCGTTAGTTTTATTTCTGCCCTTTTACATTCTATTTTCTTATGTTTTTTTGGAGGAAGGGTGGGGACTGGGGATTGCACGCAGGGGCACTAAACCACTGAGCCCAATCCCCAGCTCTATTTTGTATTTTATTTAGAGAAAGGTTCTCGCCAAATTGCTTAGGACCTTACCATGGCTGAGGCTGGCTTTGAACTCACGGTCCTCCTGCCTCAGCCTCACAAGCTTCTGTGACTTGAAGTGTGCCCCGTCATGCCCAGCCCTCTGAACTACATGCCCTGAACTTCATCTCTATTGCAAGTTTTATTTTGAGACAGAGTGAAGCTAAATTGCAGAGGCTGGTCTAGCAGGTTACTGATCTATTTTTGTTGTTGTTTGTTTTGTTTTGCTGTTTGTTAATGAAGGTTTCTGATTTTTTTTTATTTTAGAGAGATTGAACTCATTATAGAGCTGGGACCTCCTGAGAAACTGAGGCAGTGACAAGACCCCCTTGAACCTTTGATTTTTGCAATCACATCAGAAAGTTTTCAGACATGTCGCCCTGTAACAGGCATGAACTTCTTGAAGGGGAAGGGGACATTCTAATGGGCGAGAGTGGGTCCTCTCAGACAGCAGAGGGACTCTGTGCCTCTTCTGCACTCTAGTTTTATTGGAGTCCGTGGCAAGTTTCCAGAGAGTCCTGCCCAGGTGCACATTTGGACTTTTGACAGCAGGGTGACATCATACTTTCAAGTCTCCAGGGTCATGGAAACTCTAAGTCACCTTGGCCCATGCTGAGCCATTCTAATTGGATTCTTATTCAAAGAATTATCCTTTCTTCCAAAATCTGGTCTGTGGAAAGAGTCACAAAGTCTGTCCCCGCATAGTCACTTGGGTTCCTCTTAGGGGGTTTCCTGCCTTTCTCATGCAGATCACAGGCAGTTGGCTGAGGAATGTGACATCTCCTGTCCACTTGGGCCAGGCAGAGTTGCAGGTAAATTGCTTTTTGGAAATCATGCATTTGCAGGTCAGCACAGCGGGCCCATTTTACAGGGTTATTCTCTTAACCGTCTGTTCCCACCATTCTTGCCTGTGTCCCCTAAAAGACTAAGAGACACAGGTACAGAAAAAGCACAGCTTTTGCTGACAGTGTGACAGGATGGAACATCTGGGCGAGTAGGTAAGTTGCAGTCAGCATTCTATTCTCTAGTTCACAAGGGTCCCCACTTCCCACCCCAGTTCCTCTTTGGCAAAGTACTATGGGGTGCACCAACTTCCAGATCTTCACCTGGGTTTCCCTGTGTCCCACTGGGCCGTTTAAAGAAGCATGCTGCAGGGCAGAGTAGCACATGCCTGAAATCCCAGTGGATTGGGAGGTTAATGCAGGAAAACTCCAAGTTGGAAGCCAGCCTCTGCAGCTTAGGGAGGCTCTAAGCCTCTTAGCCAGACCCTGTGTAAAAGTAAAAAAGAGCTGGAAGTTTGGCTCAGTGGTTAGGCAGTGCTCAGTTAAATCCCTGGTATCAAAACCCCCACATATTTTCATATAAAGCAATAAACCCTTAGTTGTCCCCAACTCCCTTTGTCCTTTTGTGCCAGGAAAGTCTTCTTGGATTTAGTGCATTTTGGACCTAGACACTTTGACTTTACCTAAATCAACACTGCTTCTTTCTCTCTTGGTCAGGCTGACCCCTCCCCGACCTCCTGTGGGTCCAGGGTGGTTCAGGTGCACGGACTCGAGATCTTCCACATCCACAGTCTGAGGCTGTACAAGTGACTCTCCATTTTGCTCTACTTGCCCTCAGGCTGCCTTTCTTATATCTCAATTGTACATTTAAGGCAAAATACTATATTCTCACACCCAGCCATGTTTGGTATTTTATTTAGAGTCAGGCTCTCATTGAGTTGGTTAGCACCTCATTTTTGCTGATGGCTAGATTCGAACAAGCAATCCTCCTGTCTCGGCTTCCTGAGCCTCTGGGATCACAGGCATGAACAACCATGCTTGGTCTCACCCTCTGATTTGTCAACTTCCTCATTGGATTGATAGTAGCTTGGAGTCACCATCTGGAGTTATTCTCTCAGGCCCATTACAGTTATGCTCACACCCACCTTCTTTGAACCACAATAAAAGGGATGCTCAGTGGCAAAGTGCCCCTGCCCTCAATTCAATCTTTACCATGGGGGACAATAAAGGCACCTGGAATTCAATTCTCAGCCCTGGAAGCTATATGTCCACTTTTCCACACATTGTGGGAATACGACTTTTTACACAATAGCCCCCCCTTGGCCATGGGCAATATTGTTAGGTAGAATGAACTTGGGCCAGTGAGCAGGATGTGATAGACTTCACAAAGCCTAACTTAAGAGTAGAGAAAAAAAATGTACTTAATTTCCAAGAGGGGGATAGACATGACAGGCAGTGTTGGCCCCAAGTGGCAATTTTTTATGGTTTATATGCAGGGTTAATGGGCCCAGGAGAACAGGGATTTGGTTTCTTTCTGGTTGGACTATCAGTTGAAACCCAGGATGCTGAGAGTGCTGGGTCAGCTCCTGGGGCTATGTTGCTTCCTATGGCTTGTGGCTTTTGTTGAAAACCTTGACATGAAAAGAATACACAGGAGGGGGACTTCCTCCTGACAAAGTGAGGTCAGTCTGTGCAATAGAGTGACATGCGTCCAGGGGGCAAGTGAGTGTGAGTTCACAGATAGGTTATAAGACCACAGATGCCTGAAGCTTAAATCCTACAGATAATACTAAATCCTAGATACAATCTCCCCTATCCATACATGCCTATGATTACCCTTTCTACAAACCTCAAAGTCCTTGTCAGCATCTGAAGACAGGGTAAAGACAGGGTTTCCTTGTCTTCCTGGTGTAGCTGCACTGGTCAAAGTTTCTTTCCTGCTTTGCATCATAACCTTATCTGTTTGGTTGTGGGTGAACACCTGACCAGACCTGTGGGGTCACCAGAGTCATATCTCTGCAGAAGGCTTCCTAACAGTCGAAGTAGAACATCGACACTAAGCACAAAGCACCCATTTTATTTCCACCCCACATTGCTGCCCTAGAGGATTGCCCTCCTTCCTCCCCACCCTTTCTGCTGGGGAGGGAGCCTTGGGCATCAGAGCCAACCCCAGTTGCTTCCTTTCATAGATCAGGAGCCTCCTCAAAGAAACAGAGGCCAGGAGATGAGGAGAGTGACTAAATAGTTTTCAAATTGTTTTTATTTTCAGATATTATATATGAGTCATATATATATGATATCTTTAAAAAGTGTTTCAAAAATTTGGAGACCGTGTCTTTCTAAATCACTTGAGGTCGCATCAGCTAGGGAAAAAAAAAAAAAATATATATATATATATATATATTTATATATATATATATATAAATAAATATAAATATAATATATATGTATTATATATATTATATATATAATATATTATAGATAATATTCTGATTAGATGTATTTGGTGTGAGAAATATATATATATTATATATTTTATATATATAAATATATATTTTACATATAAAAATATATTTTATATATATAAAATATATTATATAAAATATCCATTTTATATATAGAATATATTATATAAAATACATATTTTATATATAAAATATATAATATATATATTTTATAAAAATATATGATATATATTTTATATATACAAAAAATATATAAAGTATATAGTATATATATAATACATAATAAAATATCGTACTTACTTTTTTAAGGTACTGGGGAATAAACCCAAAGGGGCTTGACCCCGTCCTCTGAGCTCCATCCCTACCCTTTTCATTTTATTTAAAGACAGGGTCTCACTGTTTTCAGATGCCGTCCTGACCTTGGGCTCCTCCAGCCGCAGCCTCCTGGAGAAGCTCTGCTTTGCTTTTGTGTTGAGGTTAAACCTAGGGCCTGGCCATGCTCGGAAAGCACTCTATGGCTGAAGCCCAGCTCAGCGCCAGGCTTCACCTCTGTCACAGAGCCTAAGCCAAGGCTTCCCACCTGGATTCCTTCCCAGCACAGCCGGGAAGCTCCTCCTGAAAAGGGCAGGGACCAAGAATCTGTCACTCTACCCAATTTCAGCCAGTGATTGGACGATTTTAGCCGTCAGTCACGATCCAGAGGCGGGCCTGAAGGCCATCCATCCAGGTCGCTGGGGGGAACTGTCCAATCAGTGCGCAGAGGGAGGGGAAAGGCGGGCTTCCGCAAGCTCCTGGGCTTTTCTTCCTCACCGACTGGGCTACTCCTGCTCCAGGCCCAATGTTCTCTGCTCCAGGGACCCAGGTGACTGCGCTGCCCCTGTTCTCGGGGATCTTGGGTGCCCAGAGGATCCTCCAGAGGACGCCAGGTCACCAAAGAAGCCAAAAATGGTGAGTTCGCTGAAGATAGGCGGTCAGCACCTGCCTTGGCGCCTGGCGGGCGGGTGATCTGCGGACTGGCGCGTGGAGTCGCCGCTGTCGGGTGGCCCTGGGCCCCGTCCCCTGGTTCCCTGGGTTTCGAAGGGTGGCTCAGGTCCCAGGTGTCCCCTTTCCTCTCTACCTGTGGCCCGCACTCACTTTTTCCCAACGTGTAGAAAGCAGGGCCACAAATGCACCTTCCTTCTTCCAGTGGAGCTCCACCTAGTGGAGGTCCTCCAAATTGCAGGCGCCTTCTGCCTTCTAAAAGGACACCTCCCTCCACCTCACAGCTTGGCCACACATTCTTCTTCCCACTCATTTCAAATAGACACCGTCTGCTAATTGTCATTATCACTTAGTGAAATATTGGAAAGAATCAATCAATCTTCCTCCCCCCGTCCCTTCCTCCCTCCCTCCCCCCTCCCTTCCTCCCTTTCCCTTGTCTTGGAAGCTGGGCTGGTGTCCAATTTGTTATCCTCCTGCTTCAGTCTCCCACTTAACTGGAGTTACAGGCCTGTGCCAATGTCCCTGGCAAGAAGAACACTTTTGAAAGCATTTGTTTTCTATTTGTGAATATTATCCTTGAGGGGAAAGAATGATCACTTAACACTTCCTTGTGTTTGGTCAGAATAACTGCTTTAAAGGGAATAAGGGTGTTGTTTATACATCCCAGGGATATGGAATTCTGGGCTACATCAATAGAGTATAACTGCTCCCTTTTCTGAGAGTGTATGATGTAGAGTCACACCAGTCTTGTACTTAGGTAAGCACACAGGGTAATAATGATGTAGGGACAAAGGAGGCAAGGCACTGAAGGTAGCAGGAAACAGTTTTATCTGGCTGCAGCCATTCTCAGAGGGCACTGTTTTCGCTATAATCAATCTATCCATCCCCTGAACCCCGAGTTCAGGTGGTTTCAGAATTTTATACCCAGCATGTAAGGGGAAGGGCTCAGAAGTTCACATTGTAATACCAGGACCCCCAAATAACTCTCAGACCACACAGTCTCATTCCAGTTAAGCCTTTATTTCTGGCCAGTGGCAGACACTGTGCTCTCGAAAGAATGAGATGGTCAGAGTGGTGCCCCTGCCTTCAGTTGGCTCCATATTTAAGCACAAAAACCACAAAACGGAATTTTGGGTTTTCAGGCAACATAAGCAATCCTGAAAGTTGTGGTCAGTTAGTCTCCAGTTGGCACCATAGATCATTCTGTGTTCTTGGGGAATTTTCATGAACAAAAGATTCCAAACTGCCCCAGTCATGAGCTTTTTGTGTATCATGGCTGAGTTCACAAAGTGGAGTCACCATAGTCAAATTGTCACATCACTCACATAAAAGCAGGTTTTTCTTTCTCTATTCTGGCTAAGTTAACCCTTCAAGGACAGTACCTGAGGAGGGGAGAGCTTCTTCTCCCCTTTCTTTCCTCCCCCACCAGCTGTTATCATGGAGCCCAGTTGGTGACTTGTCTGTGAAGCCCAGCTCAAGGCCAGAGGCCTTGTTTGCACATTTCTACAAACTACTATTCTGAATATAAGTGTATTATAAACTAGTAAGGGGGAGTCCAGCACCTGGAGTGTTGATTTCTTTTCTTTTTTTTAAAATTTTTGTTTTAGAGTGAGAGAGAGAGAGAATTTTTTTAATATTTATTTTTTAATTCTCAGCAGACACAACATCTTTGTTTGTATGTGGTGCTGAGGATCGAACCCGGGCCGCACGCATGCCAGGCGAGCGCACTACCTCTTGAGCCACATCCCCAGCCCAGGAGTGCTGATTTCTTCCAGACTAGCAGCTCAGTAAAATAGGGCAACACAAAAATAGGAAGTTTATCTACACTGAATTTTTTTGTGGACACTCTTTTGTTGACAGTCCTAAAATTAGCCATGGTGAAGATTTCTGGAGAAACCCAGTTACAATTTTCTGTGAAAAAAGAGGATGCCACTACAGTAATGTCTGATTCCTTTACTGTCCTTTATCCCCAGCTCTTTTCAGTATGATTTTCAGAAAGGATCTGGCTATGGTGCCCAGCCTGGCCTGAAAGCTGTGATCCTCCTGCCTCAGCTTCCCAATCTGTTGGGTTTAAAGGCATCGACAACCCCAGCTAAAGAAAATAGTTTGTTTTAACCCAAATATTAATTATCATACTAAGGAACATGGATTCGAGTTACCCTGAAT
Organism: Ictidomys tridecemlineatus; assembly: GCF_052094955.1. Taxonomy (NCBI): domain Eukaryota; kingdom Metazoa; phylum Chordata; class Mammalia; order Rodentia; family Sciuridae; genus Ictidomys; species Ictidomys tridecemlineatus. Next base: position 42,804 of record NW_027521090.1, on the reverse strand, counting down.
GATGTGTGTGACCCTGCTTGGAAGAGATTAAATCACTTCTTTTTTTTTTTTTTCTTTCTCTCTTTCTTTCTTTCTAATTTTCTTTCTTTCTTTTTTTCTTTCTCTTTTTTTAATATACCAGGGATTGAACCCAGGGGCACTGAAACTCTGAGCCACATTCCCAGTCTTTTTTATATTGTATTTTCATACAAGATGTCACTAAGTTCCTGATGGGTCTCACTAAATTGCTGAGTCTGGCTTTGAATTTAGCAATCCACTTATCTTTGCTTCTCATGGTGCTGGGATTACAGTTGTGTGCCAGTGTGCCTGTCCTCCATGTACTTTTATAAAAGAAACTGTGTATTACTGCATCAACCAGTTGCATTGGTAGGAACATCAGATTGGTGGGGTACAGAAAAAAATAAAGAAAATTTCTTCTTTATGTCTGTTATTGCATTGTGAGCTTTGGTAGATTTTGGAGACGTCTGGTAAGGCTAGTGATTTTTTCTGAGAAGTTGTGAGATTGTGGTCTGATACAGAAATTAAAATGATTGGCTGTTAAAGAGCTTAAGATAGCCCAAGATAATGTTTGCTCTCCATACAAAACCCTGCCTTTCCACCCTCATGGTGGTCTAGTTAGCCAAAGTCAAGAACTCTGAAGGTTCTTTGATGTAGATGCAACTGTATAGAGAACTTTAGTTCACAGCTGTAAAAATCTTGTGCTTTTTCTTTTATATTCCTTAGGTGTAGGCACCATGTCAGATTTCTTGGGCAGAGGTTCCCTTTGGACACCTCCCAGAGTCCCATGTCCTCAGCCACTATCCTTTCCTGGAGCTGCCACAGAGTGCCCACAGCTGCCCTGTGCCATGCAGGGTGAACAGAATTTCAGGCCCTGGGTCAGCTGCTCCCAGAGGACAGCCTGAGGTGTGAGGTGCAGCCTCTCGGGGAAGCTGCTGGGGGCCCTGGGCTGAGGAATCTTCTGGAAAAGGCCTCATCTAAACAGCTACTTCTTGGGACCTTGTTTTCCCCAAGCTCTGTTCCTATTTCTTGGAGACAGGCGGACAGTCAGCCTGTGGATGCTGGTGCTGAGGGGCCAGGTGAGCAGTGACTCCTGCCCTTTTCGTCTCTCATGGTGTGAAGGAGCAAAACCTCTCCCAGAGCATAAGGACCACCCACCCCAGTGCAGAGGTGTGCAAAGCTTAAAAGCCTCATTGACTGGAGTCATGGTACAGGTGCCTGGGATGGTGATCCTGGATGCTTTTCATGAGCAAGACCAGGAGGAAGCATGTCCCAGCTGTCAGGGACCTTCCTTGCCCCTTGAACCTGACACACCTGTGCTATCTCAGCACCAAAACTTTCTGTGTATCATTTTGAAATGATGTGATCACTTATCTGAGGCCCAGGTTTATTTATTCAGAGCCAAATGGGATGGACTATTATCAAAGAGGCAAGAGAGAGGCGGATTAAAATCCACCTTTTCTTTTTTTTGTTGTTAAAAATCCCAGCTTACAGCCAGATACAGTGGTGCACACCTGTGATCCTTCCTGCTCCAGAGGCTGAGACAGGAGTGTTGCAAATTTGAGGACAGCCTTAGCAACTTAGCGAGGCTTTATGCAACCTGGTGAGACTGCGTCTCAAAATAAAAAGTAAAAATGACTGGGGATGTGACTTAGTAGTAAAATATCTCTGGGTTTAATCTCCGGGGTATCAAACAAAAAAGAAAAAAAGAAAAAGAAAACATTTAATTACCTAATTTATCTTTTGCTACCCCTGAGTATGTATAGAAAGTTTGTAAGATTCAGATTTGTCTTTTCAGTGGTTTCAAATTGAAATCCAACACTGGATTCCTAAATACCACGTAAGATACAGAGAAAGTCTGTCTTGCATTATTGCTGCAGAATTTGAGTCCAATTCTACTAAAATAGTAGTGGACAAATTTATGAATGTGATTTCATGAAAACTAGTATCTGTCCTTCACAAGGTGATGAATTTGACAAAGGACGACAGTTTTTCACCGTTGTTGTCTGACCTTGGCAGGTTCATGTTAACTGTGTGGTTTTTTGTTATCAGAAATGGAACCCAGAGGTGCTTAACCACAAGCCCCTTTTAGATTCTTTGTTTTGAGACAGAGTCTTGCTATATCATCTAGGGTCGCTGAGGTTACAGGTGTGCACCATCACACCTGTCTTCATTGTAATTTTTATGGACAATTTTGGCAATGCCTTGAATACCCAATTGTAATCATTTAATCACTGAATATCAGTGAAAGAGTAAATGACATCTGTTTTCTGCAAAGGAGAGATCCATGTGACTAAATAAGGGTGGTGATCCCCTCACCATGTCACCTAATTCCTGTTCCCTCCCAACTGCCTCCTCTTAGGGCCACCCCTTTGGGAGCTAGCCTTTTAGCTTATGAAACTTGGGTGTAACATAAATGCTCTCTCTATTCTCTCTGTCCTGTACAACATTTTGCCTGGTCTTAGATACAGTTTACTGTTTCCAATTTTTTGAAGAATATTTTTTGTTGTTGCTGTAGTTGGACACAATACCTATTTATTTATTTTTATGTGATGCTGAGGATCAAACCTAGGGTCTCTCATGTGCTAGGCAAGCACTCTACTGCTAAGCCAGAATCCCAACCCTCTTATTTCCATTTTTAGATATAGTTTTTCTTTTTTTTATAAAGAGAGAGTGAGAGAGGAGAGAGAGAGAGATAGAGAGAGAGAATTTTTTTAAATATTTTTATTTTTTAGTTCTCGGCGGACACAACATCTTTGTTGGTAGTGGTGCTGGGGATCAAACCCGGGCCGCACGCACGCCAGGTGAGCGCGCTACCTCTTGAGCCACATCCCCAGCCCGATATAGTTTTTCTTAAGTTTACCTCCAAAATACAGTAAACCATGCCCTAAATTTCACAGAATTTGCTGAATAGCTCAGTGTTTTTTCACAGAGTTTAGAACATGGGAACATTCAATCTTCTTTGTGAGAAAGTGTGGTGTCTTTCTACTGATTTTGTTTTGTTTTTATGCCTCTAATTGTGTACCTTTTGTATCATAATAATTTTTTCCTCTCATTACATGTATTTTATCAAGCTACTCTCCAGCCCAAGAGAATTAGTATTGTAGACTGTTGTTTATTTATTTGCTTCCTTATTGAGTGCTGGGAATTGATGCCATGGACTTGCTCATGCTTAGTTATCTTCCAGAAATAAATTTCAATTTGTGAGCAACGTTCTGGAGGTGGGCAGGTGTTTTACTGGGGAATAAACCTACAGGCAATCGATCACTGAGTACATTCTCAGCCCTTCTTATTTATATATGTTTTCTTTTTTTTTAATATTTTGTATAGTTGTAGATGGACAGAATACCTTTATTTTATTTATTTTTCTGTGGTGCTGAGGATCATACCCAGTGCCTCACACATGTTAGCAAGTGGTCTGCCACTCAGCTACAGTCCCAGACCCCCTTTTTATTTTTGATGAAGACCAGTCTCACTAAATTTCTGAGTGTCTTGCTATGTTGCTGAGACAGGCCTCAAACTTTTGCCTTTTCCCTGCCTTGACCTCCCTAGTGGCTGAAATTACAGATGCACACCACTACACCAGAAGTTGGAGTGAGTTTTGAAGAGTTATCATCCAATTTCTTTTCAGATGAAAATAGTATTGAAAATCAGTTTTCTTGCTTTTGTTCATACTTTTGAAATTTGTAACTATGACTCTTCCTCTTTGCTTTATTTTTGCATTATTATGAAAAAGGTATTTAGCATATCATATTGTTTCTTATGTATACATTTTTAAAACTTCATGGCTTGGTTGTTTATTTACTTCTTTATTAGATAAACTTTGTTTTTATGAGCAATTTTAGGCTTACATAGTTTATTAGTTAGTGTTCTCTAGAGTAACAGTATCTAGAGGAAGTATGATTATCAAAGGGGATTCATTAGATTGGCCTAATTGACCCAAAGGTGGATGTCCACAGTGGTCATCTGCAGGCTGGAGAGCTTGAGAAGTGGTAGCTGCCGAGTTGCAGAGGCTGAATCCTCAGAACAAGGGGGATCAATGGTGCTGCCTTAGTCCAGACCAAAGATTCTGGAAACTCACTAGAGAATCATTGGCAGAGTCCACTTTGGGAGAGTGAAGAATTTTGTTCCACCCAAGACACCATCCTATTTGATGGTGCTGCCTAGCTTAAGGAGGTTCTCCAGTTTGGCTCACTTTCCCATATACCCATCATTTGTAGACACACCCTCATGGACACACCCAGAAGCTCATTAATCATCGGCATCCTTTAATCCAATCAAGGTGACAATTAAACGTGCCATTACACATAGTATCAAATACCGCTTCTCTCCAGCTGATAGTCTCCACTGTTTTCAACATATTGCATTGGTGTAGGGTGTTTGTTAGTTACTAAACCAGTGTTGAACATTTGATAAAGAGAATGGATGAAGCAACATTTAGGATAAGCCAAAGTTCATCCTTTACTTTAGGGTTCCTCTTCCTTGTGATGTGATTGTGTGTGTCACATCGTATACAAGATAATGTCATACAGAAGAGTTTCACTGCTCTGCTCCCTAAGTCCCTGGCACCCATCAGTTCTGCTAGTGCATCTATAATGTTGTCTTTTTCAGAATGTTCTTGACTTGGAATCTTACTGCACTTGGCCATTTCAAACTGGCTTCTCTCACTTACCAGTGTGCCTTTAAGGGTGCTGTATCTTTCCAGGCTGCAGAGCTCATTTTCTGGGTGATGCTCTTTGGTGTGGTTAAACTTCAGCTTGTCCATTCAGTATTGAAGGTGCATCTTCCTGTCCTCTAGGTTTGGGCCGTTGTGGATATGGCTGCTGTAGTCACTGCAGTGAGGGTTCCTGTGCCCATAATTTTCACATCATTTGCATAGACATTTGGAGTGTGATGACTTAATCGTACATTTTTTTGCATTTATGATTAAATTTTGCATTTATGATCATGAGCATCATTCATAGTTTTCTTTTCTATTCAATACTTTTCTTTATTTAATTTGGATAATATGGTAACTTATGCCTCAGGAAGACTTAGGAGGTGTTAACTCAGCTTCTATGTTCTGGAAATAAAGTAGAAAATTAGTGTCAGTTCTTATATGTCTCATGGGAGCCTGTTTGAGATGTCAGAGCCTTGCCTTGCCTTTTTGGGAAGTAATTAGTTATTGAGTCTGTTTTTCTCAGCAGCCATGGGCTCATCTGTTTTGTGTATTTCCCCTTGTGTGTAAGTTGTAGGAGATTGTCTCTCTCAAAGAAATGGTCCAATTTCTGTAAGTTGTCTAATTTGTGTCAAGCACATTTATGATAATCTGAAGTCCCAATGCATTGTTGACAATGACACTTTTAAATGTGTTAGTAGGTTTTCAGTCCTCGTTGTTTTTTTCTTTAATATTATTGTATATTTTACACTTTTACTTTCTTTCTTTTTATGTGGCAGTGAGGATTGAACCCAGTTTTCCCCAAGCACTAGGCAAGCAGTCTTCCACTGAGCCACAACCCCAGTCCCTGTTCTCTGTATTCTTAGCCTCTGGTTAATTAATCAGTGATGCTGTTGTTCATGAAGAACTTGATTTTGCAGACTGCGGATTTCCTGATTGTGGTTTCATGAACACTTTCTCTGTTACCTACTGTTGAGAGCCACAGCCGAAGGGGCCCCAGCAAACTTTAAGACTACCAGCTGATGATTGGCTCACAGTGGCCCCAGCAACTTCTAGCTGATTGGCTACTCTGCGGTGATGCTTATTGGACTGTTTGCCGGCCCTTTCAGCCTACGGAGCTGCTCATTCAGGGACATTTTTGGCTCCGCCTACGCAACCCAGCCAATCGGCCTAAAGAGCCGGAGGAGTGGGGGAGGTTGATAGGCTTGTGGGAAGCCGGTGGAGGCAGTTGGGCTCTGAGGGTTTTTACTGAGGAGCTTTTTTGTTTGGCGTGTGTGGTTCTAAAAGTGAAGTTTGTTTCTTTTGACAAGTGGCTCCTGAATTGTGCCCGGCCAGACTGCGGCGAACTACCTGTGGTAAATTTAGGTTTACCTTGCTCTTCTTTCTCTGGTTTTCTGAAGTGGCAGTTTCAATGGTTGCTTTTAGCTCTTTTTTTCTGAAATGTGCGTTGGATGACTTAGACACCACTACATCGCCACCTCTGGTGTGCTCTATGAATTTCCTATGATGGACTTTTACATTTTTTTCTTTCAAAATGGTCACCTTTTCTCTTGAGTCAACTCTTTGTCCTGTGTCTGTTCAGAGCCCTGTGCTTCATGTCCCCTTCCCTGGACGCTTTTCAGCTTCTTCTCATCTGATTTTTGCTTTAGCTCTCATGTTCTTTGAGCATACATGGGATTTCACTGGTGGTGCACTTGTAGGGGTGTGGTTTATGTCCTGTGGAGTGTTGCTGTGACCCTGAGACCTCAGTGTGCTTCCCGTTTGGTTGAAGGTCCATGAAGCCCTCCTGTCTGCATCTTGTCCTGACCGAGTTGGGCTGATGTCTCTGAGGGTAATTGTGGGTTCTTCATTGTTTGGGGTGGTTCTGTATGGTTTCAGTCCTTGAGTATGCTTCTATGTAAGTGGCAGGGACATTTTCTTTGTTCCATCACTGTGCAGACATCATAGCATGCTTACACATGTGAATGGTGGCCTCTTTCACACAGAGACAGTGTGGGATAGTTCAGAATTCTGGGCTACAAACTGGTTGCTTTACTACACTCTGGAAGAGCTTCTGCCTTAGGTTTGTTTGCACCACCATTGCTACAGGCACGATGAATCTCTTTCACAACAGACAATCATTGCAAATGTGGCCCATCCTTCATCAAAATGTCCTTGAGCAGAACATTGGTATGTGTCTCATGACTGTATATTATGGTAGTGAACCGGCTGCTGTTAAGAAGAGCTTGACAATCATTGGATATTCATTGTTGCTGTGAGACTTAGAAAAGTAGTGCCTGCTATTTATTAACAAGATTGTTTTCAGAGTTATAAAACTTTGTAAGGCTGTTGTTTGGACACAGTGACATTTTTGTTTTTTGTTTTTTTTTTTTAGAGAGAGAGAAGAGAATTTTTTTTAATATTTATTTTTTAGTATTCGGCAGACACAACATCTTTGTTTAAATGTGGTGCTGAGGATCGAACCCGGGCCGCACGCGTGCCAGGCGAGCGCGCTACTGCTTGAGCCACATCTCCAACCCATGGTGACATTTTTAGGTCATTGAGATCTTTCTTTCTTTTTTTTCTCATTTTTTTTATTTGTTGTTCAAAAAATTACAAAGCTCTTGACATATCGTATTTTATACATTAGATTCAAGTGGGTTATGCACTCCCATTTTTATCCCAATTACAGATTGCAGAATCACATCGGTTACACATCCACGTTTTTACATGATGCCATATTAATGACTGCTGTATTCTGCTATCTTTTCTATCCTCTACTATCCCCCGTCCCATCCCCTCCCGTCTTCTCTCTCTACCCCATCTACTACAATTCATTTCTCTCATTGTTTTTTTTCCCATTCCCCTTAAAACCTCTTATATGTAATTTTGTATAACAATGAGGATCTCCTTCCATTTCCATGCAATTTCCTTTTCTCTCCCTTTCCCTCCAACCTCATGTCTCTGTTTAATGTTAGTCTTTTTAATGTTATATATTTTTATATCAAAGAAGACATTTGGCATTTGTTTTTTAGGGATTGGCTAGCTTCACTTAGCATAATGTGCTCTAATGCCATCCATTTCCCTGGAAATTCCATGATTTTGTCATTTTTTAGTGCTGTGTAATACTCCATTGTGTATAAATGCCACATTTTTTTTTTATCCATTCATCTATTGAAGGGCATCTGGGTTGGTTCCACAGTCTAGCTATGTGCTGCTATGAACATCGATGTGGCAGTATCCCTGTAATACGCACTTTTAAGGTCTACAGGGAATTGTCCAAGAAGGGCTACAGCTGGGTCAAATGGTAGATCTATTTTCAGCTTTCCCAGGAATCTCCATACAGCTTTCCAAATTGGCAGCACCAATTTGCAGTCCCATCAGCAATGTATAAGAGTACCCCTTTCCCCACATCCTCGCCAGCACTTGTTGTTTGACTTCATAATGGCTGCCAATCTTACTGGAGTGAGATGGTATCTTGGGGTGGTTTTGATTTGCTTTTCTCTGACTGCTAGAGATGGTGAGCATTTTTTCATGTACTTGTTGATTGATTGTATGTCCTCCTCTGAGAAGTGCCTGTTCAAGTCTTTGGCCCATTTGTTGATTGGGTTATTTGTTTTTTTTTATTTTTAAGAGAGAGAGAGAGAGAGAGAGAGAGAGAGAGAGAGAGAGAGAGAGAGAGAGAGAGAATTTTTTTTAATATTTTTTTTTTTTTTAGTTTTCGGCGGACACAACATCTTTGCTTGTATGTGGTGCTGAGGATCCAACTGGGGCTGCACGCATGCCAGGCGAGCACGCTACCACTTGAGCCATATCCCCAGCCCAAGAGAGGAGTTTTAATATTTATTTATTTTAGTTCTTGGCGGACACAACATTTTTGTTTTGTATGTGGTGCTGAGGATCAAACCCAGACCACATGCACGCCAGGCGAGCGCGCTACCACTTGAGCCACATCCCCAGCCCTTATTTGTTTTCTTATTGTTAATTTTTTTGAGTTTCCCAGCACCATTTATTGAAGATGCTGTCCTTCCTCCATTGCATGCTTTTAGCCCTTTTATCAAGTATAGGATAGTTGTAATTTTGTGGATTGGTCTCTGTGTCCTCTATTCTGTAGCATTCGCCCACCCGCCTGTTTTGGTACCAGTACCATGCTGTTTTTGTGACTATTGCTCTGTAGTATAGTTTGAACTCTGGTATCGCTATACCGCCTGACTCACACTTCCTGCTTAGAATTGCTTTTGCTATTCTGGGTCTTTTGTTTTTCCATATGAATTTCATAATTGCTTTATCTATTTCTACAAGAAATGCCTTTGGGATTTTGATTGGCATTGCATTGAACCTATAGAGAACTTTGGATAATATTTTCATTTTGATGATGTTAGTTCTTCATATCCATGAACAGGGTATATTTTTCCATCTTCTAAGGTCTTCTTCTATTTCTCTCTTTGGGGTTCTGTAGTTTTCATTGTATAAATCTTTCACCTCTTTTGTTAGGTTGATTCCCAAGTATTTTATTTTTTTTGAGGATATTATGAATGGGGTGGTTGTCCTCATTTCTATTTCATAAGATTTGTTGCTGATATACAGGAATGCCTTTGATTTATGCGAGTTGATTTTATATTTGCTGAATTCATTTATTAACTCTAGTAGTTTCTTTGTAGACCCTGTTGGGTCTGTTAGATATATTATCATATCATCCACAAATAGTGATAATTTAAGTTCTCTTCGTTAGCATGGCTAACTGTCTGTCAATCTTATTTATTTTTTCAAAGAACCAACTTTTAGTTTTATCAATTTTTTCAATTTTTTTTGTTTCAATTTCATTGATTTCCATTCTGATTTTAATTATTTCTTGCCTTCTGCTACATTTGCTGTTGTTTTGCTCTTCCTTTTCTAGGGTTTTGAGATGACGTGTGAATTCATTTATTTTTTGGTTTTTTCTTTTTTTGAGGAATGACCTTTAGGCAATGAATATCCGTCTTAAAACTGCTTTCATTGTGTCCCATAGATTCCCATATGTTGTGTCTGTATTTTCATTTATTTCTAAGAATTTTTTGATTTCCTCCTTTATGTCTTCTGTAACCCATTGATCATTCAGTAACATATTGTTCATTTTCCAGGAGATGCAGGATTTTTCCTTCCTTCTTTTATCATTGATTTCCAGTTTCATTCCATTATGATCAGATAAGGTGCATTATATTATCTCTACCCCTTTATATTTACTAAGAGTTGCCCTAAGGCATAATATATGGTCTATCTTTGAGAAGGATCCATGTGCTGCTGCGAAGAACGTGTATTCACTTGATGATGGTTGATATATTCTATATATTTCGGTTAAGTCTAGGTTATTAATTGTGTTATTGAGTTCTACAGTTTCTTTATTCAGCTTTTGTCTAGTGGATCTGTCCAATGGAGAGAGCGGTGTATTGAAGTCACCGATAATTATTGTGTTGTGGTCCATTTGACTCTAGAACTTGAGGAGAGTTTGTTTTATGAACGTTGCAGCACCATTGTTTGGTGCATAGATATTGATAATTGTTATGTCTTGTTGGTGGATGGTTTATTTTAACAGTATATAGTGGCCTTCTTTATCCCTTTTGATTAACTTAAGTTTGAAGTTGATTTTATTCGATATGAGTATGGCCACTCCTGCTTGCCTCCGAGGACCATGTGAGTGGTATGATTTTTCCCAGCCTTTCACTTTCAACCTGTGTATGTCTTTTCCTATCATATGAGTCTCCTGAAGGCAGCATATTGTTGGATTTGTTTTTTTTAATCCAGGTTACTAGCCTTTGTCTCTTGATTGGTGAATTTAAGCCATTAACGTTTAAGGTTACTATTGATATATTGTTTGTACTTCCAGACATGCTTATTTATGTATTTATTTTAATATGGCTCGTTTTTCCTTTTTGGTTATATATTTTGTTCTTCTTTTTACTGGGTTACCCCCCAATGTTAGTTTTGGGTGCTGTTTTTCAATTCCTCTTCTTGTAGTGTTTTGCTCAGAATGTCTTGCAGTGCTGGTTTTCTGGCTGTGAATTATTTTAACTTTTGTTTATTGTGAAATATTTTAATTTCATTGTCAAATCTGAAGCTTAGTTTTGCTGGATACTGTATTTTTAGTTGGAATCCATTATTTTTCAGCGTTTGAAATATGTTGTTTCAGAATCTTGTTGCTTTCAACGTCTCTGATGAGAAATCAGCCATTAACCTAATTGGTTTACCCCTGAATGTAATCTGCCTTCTTTCTCTCGTAGCTTTTAATATTCTCTCCTTGTTCTGTATGTTGGATATCTTCATAATTATGTGTCTTGGAGTTGGTCTATTAGGGTTTTGTATGTTTGGGGTCCTGTAGGCTTCCAGGATTTGGCAATCCATTCCACCTTTTATATCTGAGAAGTTTTCTAGGATTCTTTCATTCAGTAAGTTGTTCATTCCTTTGGTTTGAATCTCTATACCTTCTTCTATCCCGATAACTCTCAAGTTTGTTTCTTTTTTATAACATCCCATATTTCTTGGATAGATTGCTGGTGATTTTTAGGATCTTTTCTGTGTTGACTATATTCTTCTGAAGTTGATACACTTTGTCTTCATTATCTGATGTTCTGTCTTCTATTTGATGTAGTCTATTTGTAATATTCTCGTTTGAGTTTTTAATTTGGTTTATGGTTTCCTGCATTTCTAGGATTACGGTTTGATTTTTTTTTTAACATCTCTATCTCCTGGTATAGGTCATTCTTTGCCATTTGAATTTGCCTATTTAATTCATTTTCAAACTATACTTTCATTGTTTGGACTTGCTGTCAAAAGTCTTCTCTAAGATTTCGTTCCATCTGAGTTAGGTATGCCTTGAGTTCTTTCTCTGTCCATTTTTCTGAAGCCTCTAGGTTCTCCTGTGAATTTAAGCTTTCCTGCATTGTTTGTAATCGTTTTTTCCCTTGTTTTTTCATGGTGCTCACGTTGCTTTCCAACTCTGTTTGACTGCTTTGTTTCTGTTTTCTTCTTTAAATTTGTTTTGGTTTTCATAGTTCCAATATATCTCCTTTATGTTGGGAGACAATGTTTAGAGATGTTGGGTTTAATTGTGCTTAAGGTAAATTCATTAGTTTCATTAGAGGTCTACAGAATTTGATGGCATGTATAAAACTGAGGTTTGAACTTAGGATTTTATGATGAGGTCGGGCACTTTGATGGTATTGAGGTTAATATATGTTAGCTTCTTTGGGGGTTGCTCAAATGCAGGCAGATATTAATAAGAGAATAGACAGGAATACTTGGGGGTAGTTAAGGGCTTAGTCAGACTATGGATTGTTTCATAGTATTCATCTATTTTCATCTAGTAAGTTGTATGTAATTTGGGTGGTCATGCTTAAGAGGAAAGATGGGGAAAAAATAAGGAAGCAAACCAAGAGAGATAGAGGGAGAGAGGAAAGAAAGAGAAAAGAATAGAAAAGAAAAGGAAAGATAATAAAAAAATAATAAAATGCAGTAAAATAGAAATTACATTTAAAAAAATAATAGTATAATTGTAGAAAAGAAAAAAAATAAAATTAAAGAAAAATTTTTTAAAAATTAAAAGAAAAAGTGACACTGTTAGGCTTCTATTTTCTTCACTTCTAATAGGTGGTGCTGTGCTTTCCGGGCCATGATTTTGTCCTCCGGCTATAGGAAACAGTCTGTGTGAGGCCTCTCCCTCCTCCCCCCACTGGTGTCTCTCAAAACCTGTTAGCTTAGGTTAATTCCTGGTTTCTACTCCCCTGGCTTCTCCTGTCAGCCAGGTCTATCCCCGTGTGGTACCTCTCGGCAGTTCAAACTACACTCTGTGCCTGCAGTTTCCTGGACGTTGAGTGCGGCTTTTGGGAACCGGCACCTTATTGTTTTGATTTCCTCCGATAGCCCCTCTTCCTAGAGCTGGCGAACAGGTTTTGTTTTCGCTGCTGGTGGGAGGGAGTAGTTGGGGGTCAGGTGCCTTTACTTTTCCCCCCCACCGCTACTCAGATTCACTGTTAATCACGCCCCCAGAAAGCCGGGGAGAGATTTTATGTGATTTCCCCTCTGTATGGAAAATGGTTTTAATGTCACAGACCTGTTCTATCACTGAATGAGATGCAATTAGTCGAAAATTGGCGATGGTGACGTCAGCTCTTTAAGATGGTGGCCGCTGGCTTCCTCGGTGGTCTGACCGGTGTGGAGGAGAGGACTGGACTGCTTCCTTCCCCTGTCTCAAACCTAGAATTCAGCACTGAGCACAGTGAGGGCACAGCCAGAAGGCGCCCGCAGAATCAGCAGTGCCTTATCTCTGCATTGCTAGCTCGCCATTTCCCGTCGAGCTCCGCAGTCTCTAGCAGCGGGGCAAGTCACTGAATAAGCAGCTTGAATCTCTGTGTGGACAAATCGCTCTCTATTGAGCCCCAGTAACCGATCCTCGGGCGATGGAAATCCTTCCTCTAGGTTTTGGTGCACCCCAATTTTGCTGGAAATTCCTAACAAGATAGCATTTGGCCGTTCTAATTTGTCATTCACCTGCATAGTGACGCAGTACACGGGGATGATGCACTCCATCCACCGCCATCTTCCAAGTCCTCATTGAGTTATTTCTAAGACACATGCTATCATTCCACTTACCCCATTCTACTTTGTCAGTAACCACAATAAACTATCAAATTGTCATGTTTATTAATACATAAATTAAATTAATCAAATAGAGAACTCATGTTTGTTTTGGTCATTTAATAGTAAGCTAGTTGACTACATTTGTTCTGGAGTAAAGCACCTGCAACCTTCTAGTTGTTCTTAGTGTAATCACACAGAATGAGCTCAATCTCCATTTAACACATTGTGACCACCTGTGTGAAATGTTGTCTAAATGTTGTCTATGAAGGAATCTCCTTAGTGACCCCATGCCCAGAGGGTGGGAGTGGGGGCTGGTTCTAGGCATTTCTTTAAGTATAGAACAATAGACCTTCAGAGGAAACAAGACATCAGTAAATACCATGTTGCCTATATTAACCTTGTAGGTACAGGGAGCCACTGTCGTTGACAGGATCTCTCTCAAATGCTTAGTTTCATGATTCCTGCATTTTTCTACTCATCACCTTTCTTTTCTAAAGATAAGTACTATCAGAAGTGCTTATGTTAGCTCTGTACCACACAGAACATTTGTAAGACATGTAATAGAGGTGCAACCATTAAAAAAGTTAGGAGTGATCTGGGAGCCTGTCTTACTTCCTGTGAACTCATCAAAGGAAGGGTATAAATCACTATGATGTTTGCCTTCTGAGTAGCCAATTTCTAGTGTTGGAATGGGTGTAAGAAATTGAGTGCAGTAAAGATTTGATGGACCAAATCATGGAATTAATCAGGAGGCCAGGGAATCATGTGAACATCATGCATGTTGAGTGCAGATTTCTCATGCTGTCAATTTTTCCTGGCCTCCACTATACATTTGTGGGATATTTCAGATCTTAGTGACCTTTGAGGATGTGGCTGTGAACTTCACCAAGGAGGAGTGGGCTTTTCTGAATGCTTCCCAGAAGAACCTTTACAGAGATGTGATGCTGGAAGTCCTCAGAAACCTGGCTTCTATAGGTAATAATGATGGTTTTAAACTAATCATGTTTATTTTGGTCATTTATGTAGAAGGTGAAAAGGAAATCAGTTGATGAATTATTGAAGTATAAATGGCACCTACAGTTTGGCAAAGCATTTCTAGCCACTAAATATTCATAAAGAGTGTTATATTCTCTCATTTTAGGTAACAAGTGGGTAGACAAGACCACTGAAGATCAGATTGAAAACTGTGGAAGCAACCTAAGGTAACTGTACTCACAAGAGGAATTTGTGAGGGAATCTGAGAACTGTCATATAATTTTTAAAGCAAACCAACCGAAGAAGTATGCATAATTTGAAATGTATTTATTCTTATAATATTTTTATCAGAAATATATACTTATCTGTAACAGGTATTCAGTCTTTTCATAGTATTTGACATGCAAAAAGGAGTATGAAATCGCATATGTAAATATGACTATGTGGATAATAGCCATAGAGAAGCTGTGTTGCAAAGGATTGTTTCCTTTCAATCTCTTTATTTTCAGGGAACTTTAACAAGTCAGAAAATCTAGGCTTTATGTGATGTTGGTAGAAATGTAAAGACCTATAAATAAATAGAAAACTGTGAATGAGTTAGGTATCAATTATGTGCTGGTCACTTCTTCTACAAAGAAGTCCTATGGTAAACTTCAAACTTTCCCCACAGAATAGTGTGGGGAAACCTTCAAATCGATTCCAATTCTTAATCAAACAAAGAAAAGTTTTAATAGAGTAAATCCATTTGACTTCATTATGTGTGCAAAAGATTTCATATGTCTTTCATTCTTTCATAGGCACATCACATCTCACTCTGGACACAAATACTATAAGCATGAAGAATGTGAAGAAAAACCATGTGAATTTAAACAATATAGGAAATCTCTGGTTTCTCTCAAAAGTGTTCACACACAAATGTTGTTACAAACTGGAGATAGACCACATGAAAGTACAGTATGTGGGAAAGTCATCAGTTGTTCCAATGACATTCAAAGACATGAAGAAACTCATACTGGGTGGCAACCCTATGAATGTCAACAATGTGGTGAAGCCTCTTCTCTCCCAGGTGTTCAAAGACACGTGATAACACACAGTGGAGGTAAACGTTTTCAATGTGAGGTATGTGGGAAAGCCTTTCATTTCTTCTTTTTATTTAGAAGACACGAAAGAACTCATTCTTGAGAGAAACTCTATGAATGTCAACAAGATGATCAAACCTTTATTTCACAGACAAGTCTTCAAAAGCACAGGATCAAACACACAGGGAATGTACATTTCAAATGTAAGGTATATGGGAAAGGCTTTGCTTATCCCAGAATACTTAGAATACATCAGAAAACACATACTAGAGAGAAGCCCTATGAATGTAAGCAGTGTTGCAACGCCTTTGCTAGATCTGGTGACCTTCTCATACATGAAAGAACTCACACTGGAGAGAAGCCCTATGAATGTAAGCAGTGTGGCAAAGCCTTTGCTAGATCCAGTGAACTTCAAATACATGGAAGAGTGCATACTGGAGAGAAGCCCTATGAATGTAAGCAGTGTGGCAAAGCCTTTGCTACTTCCCATCAGCTTCATGCACATGGAAGAACACATACTGTAGAGAAGCTCTATGAATGCAAACAATGTGGAAAAGCCTTTGCTACATCCTCTGAGCTTAAGAGACATGGAATAACACACACTGGAGAGAAGCCTTATAAATGTCAACAATGTGGAAAAGCCTTTGCTAGATCTGGTGACCTTCACACACATGGAAGAACTCATACGGGAGAAAAGCCCTATGTATGTAAGCAGTGTGGAAAAGCCTTTGCTAGATCTTGTGAGCTTCGCACACATGAAAGAACTCATACTGGAGAGAAGCCCTATGTATGTAAGCAGTGTGGAAAAGCCTTTGCTAGGTCTAGTTCCCTTCAGATTCATGGAAGTACACATATAGAAAGAAACCCTTTGGATGACAACAATGTGGAAAAACATTTGCTTCATCCTGTAATCTTCGCAGACATGAAAGACTGCATACCGGAGAAAAGCCCTATGAATGTGAACAATGTGGAAAAACCTTTAGTGCTCCCTATTACCTTCAGATACATAAACGAACTCATACTGGAGAGAGGCCCTATGAATGTAAGCCGTGTGGGAAAGCCTTCACTTGGTCCTCTCACCTTTACTCACATGAACAATCTCATACTGGAGAGAAGCCCCATGATTGTAAGCAGTGTGGCAAAGCCTTTGCTACATCTAGTAAACTTCAAATACATGGAATAGTGCATACTGGAGAGAAGCCCTATGAATGTAAGCAGTGTGGCAAAGCCTTTGCTAGATCCAGTGAACTTCAAATACATGGAAGAGTGCATACTGGAGAGAAGCCTTATGAATGTAAGCAGTGTGGCAAAGCCTTTGCTACATCTGGTGTCCTTCACAGACATGAAAGAACTCATAGTGGAGAGAAGCCCTATGTATGTAAGGAGTGTGGCAAAGCCTTTGCTAGATCTTGTGACCTTCGCAGACATGAAAGAACTCATACTGGAGAGAAGCCCTATGTATGCAAAAAATGTGGCAAAGCCTTCACTCAGTCCTCTTACCTTCACTCACATAAACAAACTCATACTGGAGAGAAGCCCTAAGAATGTAAGCAGTGTGGCAAAGCCTTTGCTAGATCCACAGACATGGAAGAATGTATACTGGAGAGAAGCTTAATGAATGTCAACAACGTGGAGAAGCCTTTGCCACATCTTGTTGGCTTCACACATGTGAAAGAACACATACTGCATAGAAATTGTATGAATGAAAACAATTGGTAAACTCTTCTCTTATTGCTGTTTCACTCATATACATGTAGGAAGTTTACTGGAGAAAAATCCTTTGAATGTGAAATATGGTAAATCAATATTTTATGTCATCCTCAAAGACAAGAGATGCTCACACTGCTGAAAATGTGTGTTTGTGTGTGTCTGTGTGTGTGTATGTGTGAGATAGAGAGAGATCGATCAATCAATCGATCCACTGGGGATTTAGCCTGGTGGTGCTCTACCACTGAGCTACATTCCAGTTCCTTTTTACTTTTTATTTTGAGACAGGGACTTGCTGAGTTTCTTAGGGTCTTCGTAAGGTGCTGAGGCTAGCCTCCAACATTGATTCTTCAGAATCAGCCTCTGGAGTCTAAAGAATTAAAGGCATACACCACCACATCCAACTGAATAACTCTTTAAATGTGAAAAATATCACAAATCATTCCATTTTCCCTGTGGCCTTCAAAGCCAGTTCACTCACATTGAAAAACAAACCCTCTGAATTTGGTGGATTTGCTACATTCTGTAAGCTTCATTTCATTTCTTATATATGAAAACACTCATGCACAGAAGCCCTGTGAATGTGAGAAATGTGGGAAGTCTTCTAGTTTTCTCATTTTTTTTTCTTAAGAACTGGGAATATTGTTTTGGAATAAAAAGAATAAATCCTATGCAAGTAAGAAATATAAAGGGTTCAGCTGTTCTAGTTTTGTTCAGTTGTATGAAAGGACTCATACTGTAGAAAATGCTGAGAATAAGCCATGTGGAGAAGTATTCAGCTTTCAGAGTTTTCTCCAGAGGCATAAAAGAATTCACATCTGTGAAAATCCTTTTTCTATCTTTAAAAATTGCAGTAATACTTTCAACTTTCCAGGTCCCTTTGAACAGCATGTAAGAAATCACACTGGGAAAAAGCCCTGTATGTAGAAATGTGGTGAGAACTTTGCTTGTTTCAGATCCATTTGAACTTGTTCAGACTTGAGAAAAATTTAATTTTATTTCATTTTATTTATTTATTTTGAGATAACCACTGTAGGTGTGTGAAATGATGTGTGCCTTCATTTCTTTTTTCTTTTTTCTCTTTTTTCTTTTCTTTTTTCTTTCTTTCTTTCTTTTCTTTTTTATTTATTTATTTATTTAATCTATTTAGAGCTAACCAAAACTGCATCCTGGGTTGGAGAGGAGCATTGCATCAGCATTAAGATTTGAAAGAAACATGTTTTTCTGGGTTAAATCTCTCTTATTGTTAGATTCTATTTTCCTGTATTTTAAGTCTTTTGAGTCTAATGTTGCATTACATATTGTGTATGTTAGTTTTTTCCTCTCTACTCCAGTCTTTGGTACAGATTGGTGAAATGGCTCTTCTGAACTTCTTTCCTCTCTTTGTTCAGATTTCACCCAGGAGTGCTCTAGCACTGAGTTTCTCCACAATCCTTTTAATTGTTATTTTTTGAGATGAGGTGAGGCTGGCAGCTGGGACCATAGGGATGTGTCTGTGTACCCTGCAGCTGGCCTCTTCCTTTTCCTTGTTTGCTTATTGATCTATTGATGACTCTGGGACCATTACAGTTGTCACTTTTGCTTCTTCTAAGGCTCATGTATTGTGCTGTATGTAGGCACATTAAAGAGCATTATAAGATAATATCATTTGTGTATATTGTTTGGAGAGGCACTTTCTCAAAATATATTTTGCCATATACTTGAGTTGCTTTCTCTTTTCTTTTCCCAGTTCTGGGGACTGAAACCTGCCTTGTGCATGCTAGGCAGGCATTCTAGCATGGATCGCTCCGTATCTCAGGTAGTGAGTTTGCTGCAGCTGTGAGTGTGGACTCCACTGATAACCACATCAGCAGATGCAGCTCTGCAGGTGTGTGCTCTACAATTGCAGCTGATCTCTTTCTTCTTAGAGACCTTTTATACCAGTGATTTTTTTTTTAAAATCTACATCCAACTTAGGTTTTCTCCCTATGAATATTACTCAGGTGGAATATGCCAAAAAACCCAGGCTTGATTTCTCTCTGTGTTTAGAGTACCTTAGTAGCCCTGGGAAAATTGTGTGATGGTTTTCTTAATACACACTGCATGACCAAAGGCTTGGTAAGGAGCATCCCAGTCTGATGTCCTAATACAGTGGCTCTCCCTTCTTCACCAAATAATCTTAAAAAAGATTCTCAAGAGACCTTCGCCATAATTTTATTTCAACAGAATGTCAGGAAAAGATTTTGCAAAGATCTCACTGTGGGTTATAACACAGACTTCTGCTTTTGTGGCAAAGCTTGGAAGACCTCTGACCAATCTTACAATTGGTACACAAAGCACTTTCTGTGAACTAATCAAAACAACAAGAACAACAACAACAACAAAAAGCACCTTTATGTATATCCCTACAAAAAATATAAACCTCCATCCCTGTCCCACTGGATGTAAATAAAGATCAATGAAATTCCAAGCAGTGATCCAAACAATTTTGTGATACCCCTCAGAACCCTGCAGCTAATCAATGTGCTCCTGGAAAATTCCTTAGGTGTCTAGCCTCATGTGCCCTACATCACTAATAAAGCTACAGCCTCCAATCAGGTGATATTGTGCAGTACTTGCTGTGGAGAGGGCTGTTTCTTCTCATGCTAAAGGATTCAGTTACTTGTCCTAAGGATTCAAAGCCTCCTGAGCAAAACCTCACCCACAACCTATTCAGGTGTCATGGATCTTGTGCGATCATTGGTAAGAGTTCCTTACATACTTGTGTCCAAATATTGAAGTTTGCCAACATGCCAAAGATGGGTTGATTGTCACTGCTATCTCTGTTCCAGCCTTTTGCTGTGTCTCAGTGCTCATTTGGAAAGGAAGGCCAAAAGAGTGTGCTGTGGCCCTTCTGTTTTTGATAAATATAGCCTAAGCCATCCTGTAAAACTTCTTTAAAAGATAGTTTTGAACGCTTCCCAGTATTTCCAAAAACTTTTTTTGCAGCTAATGAGTCAGTGTGGCAATTTCCTAGTTTTACATTTTTGATTTAGAAGAAATATTGCATAGAGGTGTGTGAGCACTTGACGCAGTCTGGACTTCTTTGTAATAAATCCATTTGCCAAAGGCAGTATTTGCAGTCTTGTTTTTGGGCAGTGTGAGGGACTGGAGTGAATGCAACTTCCCTGGGGTGTGGGCATTGTTTGTAGTAGTTCAGTCTTGGAGAGTACATCAGTGTAGGAATCAGACTCATAGGAGGGCTACAAAATCTCCTGACGGGACCTCCCTGTCCCTTTTAGACAGTAGTGTTGTCATGTGAGCTGGCAGGTGGATGGCTACCTTCTAATGGATTTGGGTTTGTAGCTGAGCAAATAGTGAGAATGTACAATGATTAAATGAGAATTAAAATATTCTTTGTCATACCAAAGACATAATTTGGGGGCCAAACATAATAACAAGTAACCTCGTGGACCTTCAATCACATATTTTCCTTCATGTATGCATTTTCTTACAATCTTTTGTAGTGTGATGCTTATTTTGAACAAACTGCGATAAACATGGAGAAGTTTATTTAATGGTACAGTGTACTAGAAGTTTTAAAGACTTGCAGCAGGCTTAGATTCCACTATTGTTGAAATTTTATGAAACACTCTGAAATTCTCAAAATTATTGAGAATTCCCACGTGCTGTGGAATACACCTGAAATACCAGTGGCTCAAGATTCTGAGGCAGGAGGATTGTGATTTTTTTCACTTTTTTTTTAAAGATAGAAAGAATTTTTTAATATTCATTTTTTAGTTTTCAGTGTATACAACATCTTTATTTTATTTTTATGTGGTGCTGAGAATTGAACCCAGCACCCCATGCATGCCAGGTGAGCACGCTAACATTTGAGCCACATCCCCAGCCCATGTTTTCATTTTTCTTAAAAATTTATATATATGAACTTTTTTTTCCTAAGAATCAAACCCAGTGCCTCCCACATGGTAGGCACATTGTCAACCACTGAGCCACAACCTTAGCCCAAGGGTTCTGATTTGTAAGGTGGCCTCCCTGGATAACAAGGAGTAAAGAACTCAGTGAGACCCTGTCTCTAAGAAGTAACTCAAATAATAAATAAAAAAGAAGGCTGGGAGGTGGCTGAGTGGTTGAGTTCCACTGAGTTTGAATCACAGTACCCTGAAGAAAAATGCATTAGGAACTAAGTTTTAATAAACCGTATGATGGGTGGATGGGCTTGTTCATTATATTGTTTTCTTTTTTGGATTCTTAGGCATGGTTTACTAATTCAGGAACTCTGCAAAATTCACCAATTCAATATAAAGCAAGTGTATGGTTTTAAAAAATAATAATATATCAAGGTCCATGAGGGCAGCATCCTGCTCTGGGAACCTCAGTAATTGGTAGTCATCACAAGAGGCCATAATGTCCTTATCATAAAGAGTTTGTGAAAGCTTCTATTGTGCAGGAGTCTCTGAATATGCTAAATGTGCCTGTCTTTTCAGAGCCTTTTGGTGGAGGAATTCCACATGGAGGTCTCTGATTTATAGATGATGTCATTGGGGAGCTCAAGTGAAACTGATAAGTGAAGAACACATTGCCACATGGTCAAGGGCAGCCTAAAAGGTGTCAGATTTTCATGTCTTCAAGGAGTGTGTCAAGCAACCTTGGAGGAGGATGTCAGCAATTTACGATGTGTCCTGCAAAAACGTCTCTGCTCAGGTCATTTGTTAAAAGCTAATGAGTAGTCTGAAAATTTATTTGGTCCTGTTAGTGATAATGACAATTTGCATTAGAATGCTATTGAAATAGAGAAAACAGAAAATATTAGCCATTTCTGAGGCCAAAATACATACCAGTTGTGATTAAATAGGATCAGTAATTTTCATTATATTTGGTATTGGGTATGGATACTTACAGACGGGACCAGATCATCAAAGTAGTAGTAATCTACCCAAGGCAAATGTTGAGATAGAGAATATCTGTGTTTATGTAGTTGGTATTTTATTTTTTCCTCTGTGATAATCAGTGACTGTGTTTAAACATTTCAGGATGCCCAGTTAGAACTCTAATTTTTCCATATTTAATGAATTAGAAAATGTTAGACTATTAAATATTCTGAGAAGCACATCAGATTTTATACGAATTTTTAGTTTCCATATACCTTGTTTTAACATACCAAAAATATATGAAGTGATTTAATTAGAGATTGATGGTGTTTATTTATTTGTTTTTGTTACTTGTGATGCTGCGGCAAGTGTGGCCAAACTAGCAGGTCTGGCCAGGTTTGATGGGACATTGGAAGAAATAAAGAAGATACAACATCTGGGATCGGGTGGAGCACTGCTTTATAATGGAGCAGCAGGTCTAAAGAATTATGCCAGGGGGGCTGGGGATGTGGCTCAAGTGGTAGCCCGCTCACCTGGCATGTGTGGGGCACTAGGTTTGATCCTCAGCACCACATATAAATAAAATACAAGATGTTGTGTCCACCAAAAACTAAAAATATAAATGAACAAATATTAAAAATCATCTCTCTCTTTAAAAAAAAAGAAAAAAAGAATTACACCAGCAATCTTTATTGTATATCTTTCGTTGATTATATTAAAGACTATGCAAGCATTATTCTTTGTATTTATGAAAGTTAAACAGTTAGCAACAGTATGCAGCTATTTCCTCTGTTACATTTTATAGTTGGATTGTGCACTGTTAAGAGCTCTGTGCAACTCTCAAGAAAGTCCATCTTTTAAAGTTACTTTAAAGCATCTTTTAAAGCAGTGGAACTGGTGAAACATTGTGGTTGACTTAGCAAGAAACTTTGTGCCTGAGAATAAGGTCAAAGCTGAAAAGTCTCCCACAACAGTCTCCC
Source organism: Ictidomys tridecemlineatus (assembly GCF_052094955.1). Taxonomy (NCBI): domain Eukaryota; kingdom Metazoa; phylum Chordata; class Mammalia; order Rodentia; family Sciuridae; genus Ictidomys; species Ictidomys tridecemlineatus. The sequence goes on along the minus strand of NW_027521090.1, from coordinate 19,967 downwards.
CCATGGAGAACATTGCCATAGCAACCAGGCATCTTATAGTTTTGCATTGAAACTTTTCCATTCACCAAGCATGTCACTGCCATTACGTCATTAGAGACCTCCATGTCAGACACTTGTCTCCCAATCACTGTCCTGGTCTCCACAGGGGATTGAACCCAAGGCTGCTTTACCACTGAGCTACACCCTCAACAAGGCTCCCCCTCTTTTTTTCTTTCTTGAGATAGTGGTGGAGTCTGTTGCCCAGCCTGACCTCACACTCATCTAAAACTACAGCAATGTGGTCTCTGAACCTTTACCCCAATGGCAGTCACATTTGCTGGGAACTCAGCTGAAGTGGTTAAATTAATGACGTTGAAATTCTATAGAATGTGACTACTGTTTCCAACCCATTCTACCAGGTACTGTTTTCAACCCATTCTACCAGGCCTGGTAGAAACTTGCAAGTCCATTTTTATGTTTCCAGATCATAAGAAAAAATATTTTTTTTTCAAATTTTCACAGATGTACCAATATCACACAGACCCTAAGTACTTGTTTTTAGGTCAGGGATTATGGGAAGTTCGTTGGAATTGTGTGGATCCATCCTGCCTTCTAATATGTCTTCCCTGTTTTCTCTCTCACTCATTATAGTACAAGGGGTTCTTAACCACTAAGCCACATCCCCAGACTCTCTTTCATCCCCATGACAGTAGAATGCATATATACATATATACACACATTATCATACTTGCATGGGATATCATTTCTCATTTTTCTGAGTGTACATGTTGCAGAATCATTTTAGTCATGTAGTCAAATATACACATACAGTAATGATGTCTGTTTCAATCTACTTCTGTCTATCTTATTCCCACATCCCTCTCCCCTCCCTCCCATCACTTCCCTCAAGTTAATGTAAGGTAAAGCTATTCTGGGCCACTGCCCCCTCCCTCCTTAATTAGAATCAGCATAATAGAGAAAACATCTTTGGTTTTGCGAGACAGGCTTATTTCATTAAACGTGATATTCTCCAACTCCAACCATGTACTAGAAAGTGCCACAATTTTAGCATACTTTCAAACTGACTAATATTCCATTGATTATATATACCACATTTTCTTTATCCATTCATCTTTCGAGAACCACCTAGGTTGGTCCATACTCTAGCTATTGCAAGTTGAGCTGCTATAAACATTCATGTGGCTGCTGAGGAGTCATACATGTGAAAATATTTGTTAAAACAAGTTGCTGAGCAGGAGAGAATATTTTACATTACTTATTTTATTATTTCATAGTATTCAGAGTATAAAAGGAACTCTAGTGACTCCATAATAAAATGATCAACAAAATAAAAAATGAATTCTGAATTGTGAACCCCTCAGATATTTCTGCTACTCTTTATGGTGTTTTCTGAGAATGATCTTCAAAATGCTAATTGTTACTTTTTGCTCCCAGTCATCTGGAAGTTTCTAGAGAAAGGGTTCCCCTTTCCTGCACTAGACTTAAGTTCCAGTGGTTTTGCTAACTTGCTGGAAGAATTGCTTCTCTCTCAACTCTATTATAGGTATCAAAGGGGAAAATTAAACAAACTACTGATAGACTCAATAATATTTGAGCACTTTCTGAGCCCTTACCTACCCTTGTTCACCCCAGTAATAATTCCAGGCCTTTCAGTTGTTTTTAGATGTAGTGTCTCCATGTACTGAGCATCTAAAATTAGTGACTTCTGTTCCAGGGGATATATCCTAAACGTGCAATTTCTATAAGCAACAGAGACAGAGCATGTGCAAATATTCATATATTACAAATATTTGGATTTGCATTGTTTGTAACTACTTCAAATACTAAAATTTGCAGCAGTAGTGTTAAAAATGTGTTAGAAACCACAGATTCCTGTTTCACCACAGAAAATACAGTACACTCTTCTTCTGGCTACTTCACAGCCTGGAATATAACACACTTGCCTCAGAAATTTAATGCATCAGTCAAATGAAAACTTTCCTTCACCCTAAGAAGTCTTGTCAGAATGCCTATGATAAAAATCTGAAAGATAGGGGCTGGGGTTCTGGCTCACTTATAGAGTGCTTCCTTAGAACATGGGAGGCACTGTGTTCAAGCATCAGAACCACATAAAAACAAATAAATAAAATAAAAGTGATTTGTCTATCTATGACTAGTAAATAAATAAGTAAAATATTCAGAAGTAAAAAATAAAAATCTGAAAGTAGGTACTCCAGAGCATGTGAGCATGAATATAAAGATTCACTTGTAAAAATGCTGGTGAGAATATAAATTGAATAAAGCTATTTTTGAAAATGGTATTAAGGTTCTTCAATAAGTTAAAATAAAAATGTCATATGATTCAGTAGTAGTAATTCTTGGTATGTATCTAAAAAAATTGGAGTCATTAGATCATAGAAAAGACTATATTTTCATTGTAGTATTTTTTACAGAACCTGGTAAAAGACCTGAAGTACCTTTAAGGTAAATGGTAGGTTGGGCATGGTGCCACATACCTGTATTCCCATCAGCGTGGGAGGGTGAGACAGGAGAATCATGAATTTAGAGCCAGTCTCAGCAAATCAATGAGATCTTGTCTGTAAACAAAATATAAAAAAAAAAGGAGCTGGTGATGTAGCTCAGTGGTTGACTAGCTCTGATTTCAACACACAGCATAATAAATAAATAAATAGGCTCAACACATTGACCCTATGCTATATTTTTCAAGAAGCAATTTACTTGCACCCTTTCTGGATTAACTGGACAGAATGTGTTACATTCTTTAACAAATTATTATCTGCAGAAGAAACGCAGTTCCAAAATAATGTTTGCAAGAGGAACACAAGTTACACTAAAGGGGAGACTTTCGTGATCTTGTTAAAGACCAGATTCTGGAACTCAGGGAAATAATGATAATTCCTACTAAGCATAAAATCTGCAAGAGTTTATGATTAAGAATTCAATTATAAATCATGAACATTAGGCTAATTAACCTAAAGTTTTCATGGCACTGGTTACTTGAGAGTTTGATATTATCCTGCTGTCAGTCCAAAGTCAAAAAGTGTACCTGGGCAGGATTCTTTAGAATCTTTTTTAGATCTCTAATAAAAATGGAGAGTAAGAGAGCCATGCTCTTTTCTTTACAGAGAGGACACATTCTCTCTCTTTAAAGTGTCACCTTTTTCTTCCTTCACATCACTTCTAATAATCTCATTGTGTCTGGTTTTTTCTCATGTGAAATGCTCACAAAGAAAAAGCAAAATCTATAAACTGCCATCCAATTCTTTGAAGAAAAAATAGAAATACTGCATCCATTTTAAATATAGCATAAAATAGTTGATAAGGGAAAGACGGAATGCTGGCATTAAAATTGTGAACATAGCTGAGTGCAATGGTGCACTCCTGTAATCCCAGGGTCCTGGACGGCTAAAGCAGAAGGATCATGAGTTCCATGCCAGCTTCAGCAAGGGAGAAGTGCTAAGCACTTCTTTAAACAAAATACAAAATATTGCTGGGGATTTGGCTCAGGGGTCGATTGAGCCAATAAGTTCTAGAATGACTTGTTATCCAGTGACAATTAATTGACCCACCATAGGCTGGAACTCAAGATTCAATCACAAGTTCCACAGAAATCATATGGAAAATAGCTGGTGTCTTATAGATAATGTGGTTAAGTTGTTCCTGCACTCTCTGTCTGACAGGGTCACAGCATGGGGGATGCTGTGGCAGAGCTACACCATCTGGAAACTGAAACCATGGGGAAGTTTAAATGTATTGTTTATGATACTCATGATATGGATAATAGCGTATACATCAATCAATAATAAAAGTACATGTTGATGGAAATGGCAGGAAAATTCCCAAAATGAGACTAAAGATACACTTAAGACGTGCCTGGAGATGTGTTTTAATATCTCTCAGGACACAAACAATAGCATTATTCCTCAAAACTTTATGAAGAAAATCTTACAAATCTCAAGGTTCTTGAGGAAAAACTTAACAATTGGCACTAAGCCCCACATTTTAAATCTACAATCTGTGCTACAGCTTATGGGCCTGTGTTCAATTTCCTTATGTTTTAATTACAGGAAATGTAAAAGTTAAAAGGGAAGATGATAGGTATCTTGTAACATATAGTAAATGTAATTTAACTAATTGTATCACCAGATAATATAGAAAAAGGAACGATGATGCTCCATAAGCCCTCCTTTATTACCAGGAAATATTTCAGAGCCATGGTAGGCTGATGCTGCTTTTCAAATTTTACAACAAATACACACCCAGCCAGCGAGACCTAAGTGTGCTATTGGACTCATAATAGTGAGAGTTGTTCCCTTGGTTTCTTTTATTGCTTCCATGATGACAGCTTTGGTGGCCATATCTCAAATATTCAACATGCACATTTTCTTAATTATTTGGCTCAGAATACTTCCAAGGCTCTTCACAATCAAATAAATGTTGATGAAAGGATTGAGACCAAGCTAAATGCCTTAGAGACTGCTGTCATGAATATAGATAATGCACTTTCCACTTTGAAATTCAAGGAAAGACTTAAATGTCATGCTAGCTATAAGTATGTGTGTGTTACCGCTGCCAAATGCAATGCTTCTTAGTGGTATTGGAGAAAGCTTCAAAACCATTTGTTGCATATTTGGCAGAAGAATGCTTGGATCTTTTGGAGCTGCATCATCAGATTCAAGATACAAAAATGTAAGATTGATTTTTCAGATCCTACTTTTTTAGCTGATCAAATACTTAGAGTAAAACAGCTTTAACCCTGGAAACATTCTTAAACACTCTGCATGGTATATCCTTGTATTATTCTCATTGCTACTTATTCTCTCTTGTGTTGTAATTGTAGGATGTTGTGCCCCTAGAAGAAGAATTCAGGGACTCAATATAATGACCCATCAACTGCTTTTTCAAAAAAAGAAGAACAGATATGTGGGAAGCTCTTCTGAGTGACCCATGCCTTCCAGTCCTGAAGCAGGAGGCTCTGACCAGTCACTACATTCGTGGTGACTTGGACATTGTCCCAGCTCAGATATAGAGTGGGGTCTTCAGAAGTAGGCATTATTTATAAGGATTGACTTACCCTCATCGTCCTTGTAACCCTGCTCCTCTGGCCTTTTTTGAATAGAACTTTCTAAGAACAAGAGTCTTCCAATGAAAGCTCTCTTCTGAATGTGGTCACTTTCTCACCAGTCTCTCGTGACTTTCTCTTGCCCTCTTTTTTGGGGATCCTGAGGTCAAGAGTGGAGAAGCCGTCCTGAAGCTTGTTTGAAGGTAAAGTATGTCTGTGTTTTGTTTGGTGTCCCTGGAAATTCACATGAGTGCCCTTAAGTTCAGCTGACTTTGCAGGTTAGGGGTGGCAATTTGTAACTGCGTGGGCAGCAATTTGCCTGACCTGCATGGGCAGCAATTTGTAACTGGTGTTCAGAGGAATTACACACACACACACACACACACACACACACACACACACACACACGCAGACACACTGCTTATATTTTTCAAGAGTAAAAGCTGAAGCAAAAATGCCCCTGAGATGACTAGATATCCACAATAAGGAAAAATGTATTTGGATACGTACCTCACATTATGTACAAAAGTAAAATTAAAAAAGCATCAAAGTTCTTTGTGTAATAGCTAGAAGCATAAAAGTCATAGAAACAGTTGAGGAAATTTTTATTACTTTGGATGTGGTTATGGCTAAATAATATTTGTATTTATTTTAATCATGCCACTCAGATAGAATAATCCCCATTTAAAAGTGGTATGATTTCATGTCAAAATAAACATTAATATTATGTGTAACTGAAATTCAAAAATAAAAAATAAAATTTAAAAATGTACCTCACGGGTAAAGCACCCCAGAGTTTAATTTCCAGTACCAACAAATAATTAATAAAGGAACAAAGACATTTCTCAATGTAATAGGCTTAATCTTGACTCTTTTGACACTTCTGTGAGTTCGGTGAAAATGAGAACCTTTTTCATGATAATTCATAATTTGTTAAAAAATATGCCCACAAAATTATAAGATTTCTCTTTTTGTTGACTCAACAATACATTCATGACTACATGAAGAAGCGACAAGTATACAGATATTATTTGGGGTCAGAAGGTAATTAGTTAATATTATTTCTTTTACAACCCTTCAGCTAATATGATTCCACACAATGCTATGGATCATTTGGCTGTAGAGGAATAATCTGTACTCTTGAGAAATTTCAATTTTATTTAAGTCTATAGATTAAAAAAAAAATGGATGTCCAGGTTTGACTTCTACAAGGTAAATGTGGTTGGAGTTTTTCAGATAGAAGTCCCCACTGAGGACAGTGAAATTTCAAATAGTATATATGGAAGGCTAGATGAAGTCTATAGTTTAAGAAAACATATTGGCTAAATTATAAATATATTTTTCTTTACCCTTCACAAAATTTATTATGCCACATCATAAACCTCATATCTAAAATCTTGTAGATACTTTCTAAATATGTGGCATTATAAGCAGTATCTTTTGGCACCTGCCTCTAATCCCAGCAGTTTGGGAGGCTGAGGCAGGAGGATCACATGTTCAAAGCCAGACTTAGCAATTGGACTCTAAGTAAAATTTTTAAAAATGCAGGGAATCTTGCTCAGTAGTTAAGCTCCCCAGGGTTCAATCCCTGTTACCAAAAAGAAACAAAGAAAATTTGTCTTTTCTAAGAATCCATTGTTCAATGCAGGATCATGAGATTTTTACATGTTTTCTGCCAAGAATCTTGTAGTCCCGATTCTCATATTTACACTTCCATTTAAAATTAATTGTGTAAAGTGTGAGATAGTGTTTGAGATCATGTTCCAAGCTTTATATGGGTAGTTGTTCCAGATGATTTGAAAGCATTTTTCTTATAATGTCTTGGAATTCTCCTTGAAAAATAATCGACCATTAATATAAGGATCTATTTCTAAATTATATTCCACTTACTTATTTCTTTTTGCAGTAATGAATTTGAATCTAGAAACACTCTACCACTGAGATTTATCCCCAGTTCATTATTTCTTTGGTTTTGAGACAATATCTTGCTATGGTTCCCAAGGGTGACCTCAAATTGTCAATTCTCCTTCCTCAGTCACCTGAGTTGCAGATACTATAGGCATCCACAACCATGCCTGGCAATATTATTCCATTTAATCATTTTGTAAGTGTGTCTCAGTACTGATTTCAATAACATTTTCAAAATAGCTTTGATGAAAATGTACTATATATACATAATAAAGGGTCTCTGCATAGTATTTTAACACATACTCCACATCCACTGATGAAATCCCTTTCTCATTTCCCGCCTTCACTCTTTACCCTTTAAAAATCACCAACCTAAATTCAAGTTTAGCCTCCCCCACATGAGGGACAGCATGCAGTGTTTGTATTTATGTGTCTGGTTTTGTTTCATTTTGCCACTCTACCCTCCAATTTCACCCAATTGGTTGCAGGTGGCAGGATTTTATTTTTATAGATGTATGTCTACATATATGCCATATTTTATTTATCCATCTGACCCAGAATTCCTAGGTGATTCTACATCTTTTCATTTGGGATATGCCTCAATAAACATGGGCATCCAGGTATCAGATGAAGGTTTCATTCTTGTTCATTACATACTCCCATGTGAGATACCTGAATCACAAGGTAATTCAATTTTAGTATTATTTAGTTGAGATACAAAAGACTTAACCAAAGCCTCATGTGCTTGGCAAACATTTGACCATTAGACTACATCACAGTGCCTTATTTATTATTATTATTATTATTATTATTATTATTAATTTATTTTGAGAGAGTGTTACATTAAGTTTCTTTAACCTCACAGCAGATTCAGGATCCTCCTACTGTAGTCTCCCAAGTTGCCTACTTTACAGGCATTTATCACCATTTCTGGCTTCCAGCATATTTCTTTTTTATTGGAATCAGGATTTTGCCCTCTTTGACCTTGAATTTGCACAAGTTGGCCTTAAACTTGCAATCCTCTCTTTTAGCTTCTTAAATATATGGGATTAGTTGTGTGCCATGATCCAAGCTATTGTTAGTTTTTTGAATAATATGCACAGTTTTTCATATCAGCTACCCAATTTACTTGCACACACCCGTGCCTAAGTGTTGATTTTTTTTTACATCCACATCGTGTTTGTCACTTTTTTAATTTATCCATTCTTACTGGGATGTGATGCACATGCAAGGCAAGCACTCTACCTACTGAGTTATTTCCCCAGTCTTCCTCATTGTATTTTTTATTTGCATTTTCCTGAAGGCTACTTTTATTGAATATTTTTCTTCATGTTTGCTGGAACTTTTTGTTTCTTTTGAAAAACTGTCTACTTCGTTTGCCCACTTGAATGGCATTACTTAGTTTTTGATTGTTTGTTTGGTTTTTTGATTATTTTTGTTCTTTACATATTCTAAATATGAAGATTGTATCAAACACATACTGGGCAAATATTTTCTCCCATTTTATAAGGATTCCCTCCCCCCTTTTTTCTTTGCTGTTCGTCAACTTTTTAGTTTAATGGAATTTTAAATCTTTACATTTTGTGATTTCAAAATTCTGTCCAAAACATTTGTTATCCTTACAAGAGTCTTAAATTTCTTTGCCCTGTTTATTTTGTAGTTTCACAGTCAGGTCTTTTACCACTTTTGAATTTATTTTGAAAAGGGTGAGGAATAGGGATCCAGTTTCTTTGAGTACTGAAAGTTTATAATGAGCTTTAAATTTGGGATGTGTGAGTCTCCTAATTTTGTTCTTTATATTTTTATTGAAAACAAACAAACAAACAAACAAACTGTATTTGGTATTTGAGGTTGACTGAACTTCCATATTCACTTTAGGCTTATTATTACATCTTTTTCAAAAATGACATGTGGGAATTTTGGTAAGGTTTACATTGATATGTAAATCAATTTGCATTTTACCATTTCAGCAACATTAATCTTATCAATAAATAGTCAATGCCTATTTATTCTTTTAAACATTTTCTATAGTATTTTCTGCTTACAAGACATATTTGTTAATTTTTTGCTATGTATTTAATATTTGATACTACCATAAATGGAATGTTTTAAAGTAATTTTGCTTTTAATATTTATTGTTCAGCTACAAAAATTATATTGATTGGTGCTATATCCTGCACAAATGCTGAACTTTTTTATTTAAATCATTCTTTCTTAGAGACCTTAGGATTTAATTCACACAAAGCTATCTATCTGTTTTTAGAGTCAGATATAGTTTGATAGTTTTACTTCACATTTCTAATATGGAATTTTGTTGTTGTTGGGTACCAGGGATTGAACTCCAGAGCCCTTGACTCCCGAGCCACATCCCCAGCCCTATTTTGTATTTTACTTAGAGACAGGGTCTCACTGAGTTGCTCAGCACCTTGCTTTTGCTGAGGCTGGCTTTGATCTTCCTTCCTCAGCCTCCCAAGTCACTGGGATACAGGTGTACACCAACCATGCTCAGCTCTGATATGGATGTTACTATTGTGTTTTTTTACTGATTCATTCTCTTATTAAGTCTTTTGATATTTTCTATGTCAAGTCAGTTTTGATGGATGTTATGTAAAAATTTGTTCACATTCAGTTTTCACATTTTGACCTTAAATTTTTCTCATTTTTTTGTGGAGTCTGTTTTTATTGTCTCACTTTTTTTTGATATTTATTAAATTGAGTACTCTCTCTCTCTCTCTTTGCTTGGTTAATTGAACAATCAATTTTGTAAATGTTTTGAACAATCAAGTTTGTTTTCTTAATTCTTTTGTCTATTTGTTTTATGCTTGCTCTATTCTTTATTAAAATTTATCCTCTGCAATTTTATTACAGCTTGCTTCTCTTTGTCTAGTACTGTGTAAATTTAGGTTTTTGTTTGGGCGGTTTTTTTTTTATAATGTAGGACTTTGTGGTTATGAATTTTCTTCTGAGGGCTACTTTAGCTGCATCTCATCAGTTTTGGCATGGTTGCTTTCATTTTCATGTTTTATTTTTATTTTTATCTATTTAAACTAGTTTCTATTTTTTCTTTTTTTTTTCTTCCTAAAGAGTTCACTGTCTAATTGCTACATGTTTGTAAATTTTTAAATGTTTTGTTTTATTAACTTTAGTTCATTGTAGTTACAAAAGATACTTGTCCTAATTTCAGTGCTTTTAAATTTATTGACATTTTTATGGATTTAAAATGGGAAGTCCTGCACAATGTTTCCTACACACTGGAGTAAAATGTGTACTCTACTCTTTCGGGCAGAATATTCTATGTAGTCCTGAAGATTTAGGTTTAAACTTGGGAAGTATTGCAACTTTCCAAGGTGCATTAAATTGCCCAAGGCACATGACCTCTAAAAGTTACTAGGTGATATTCATTGGATGTGACCTAGTTTAAAACTAGCCACTGCAGATTTGTGTCCTTTGTTTCAGATTGCACAGGGAGATCCTTCTCTACCTTCTCATCAACATTGGCAGAAGAAAGGATTGCCATAACAAAAGTTGAATCTTCAAGGATTACTACACAGCTTACTAGAATTAATCCACAAGAGCCTATATATTGATTAACATTTCCCACTGTTCATACTCTTACAGGAGCAATATGGCAATAATTGGGAATTATTGAGTGGCCTTGCCTACCTTATTCTCCTCAAAAGTCATCAACTCCATACCATGGCTTTATTGCTCAGTTAGTTACTAAAAGAAGAAGACGAGTTTTGCAGAGAGTTGGGTCATAGCCTAATATTAATATTGGCCCTTTTTCTACTCAAGAGCATGATTGGCTTTGGCAATCTTCTAATACTTGGCAGATAGCTTGTGCAAATTTCCCTGGCCAAATGGAAAGCCATTACCTTCATGAGAAAATTATTCAGTTTACTCTTGTGACTACATTTATTTTCCCCAAAATTGTATGTGCTTAACCAATAGTTGGAGAACTAACAGTATTTGCTGATGGATTGAGTTCAGGAAAGGCAGGTTTCTATAGCCATGTTTATACAGAGATAATACAGACAGCATATACTTCTGCAGAATGAGCAGAAATTTAAGCTCTCATTTGGGCTTTAATTCGTTTTGCAAATTAGTCAATCCATATTTATTCTGATAGTTTATATTGCAGTTGGAGTCACAAAAAATATTAAAACATCAACTACTGGGAACACACCATTGCAAGAGTGTTTCAGACCTTATAAAAGACAATTCAAATGTGTCACCATCCATGTTTCATTAGCCATATAAGGGCACATTCTAATATTCCAGGTCCTTTAGAATCAGATAATAATAAGATTGATAAACTTATTGCCATTTGTGAATAAATGATTGTGCAAAAGCCTCACATTCTTTACATCATCAGAATGCTTCTAGTTTACATAAAAAATTAATATTCCTGGGGAAAAACTTGTCAAATTCTACATCAAATCTCACAATATTTTATACATATTTTATCTTCACCAACTAGGGTTAATCCCATGGTTTATGACCAAATCAGTTATAGCAAATGGATGTAACTCACATCGGTCAATTTGGCAAACAGTGTTAAGTTCATGTTATTGTTGATACTTACTCTAGATTTATATTTGCCACTGCCTGTGTAAGAGAAAATACTCAGCATGTTATTTCTCACTGTCTAGCTACTTTTGCAGCATTAGGATGTCCTTTTACAGATTGAAATTGATAATACACTAGCTTATACTAATTTTTCTTTTCAGCAGTTTTGCCATCAATTTTGTATTGATCATAAAAATGGTATTCCCCATAAGCCTCAGGGTTAAGCCATCGTAGAATGAGCTCATTTATCTATTAAGCTACAATTACAAGGCCTCACAAAATAACATTAATCATGCTTTGTTCTAATTTTTTTTAATTGTGACTCTGAAAGTCACACTGCAGCCAAAGGACTCATTTCTTCTACTGCAGCTGGTCCCTTGAGCCAAGGTTTGTGGAAAGATTTACAAACATAATAACAGAAAGGATCAGATCCAGTGAAAATGGGGGGTAGAGGTCATGCTTGTGTTTTCCCAGAAGGTGCCTCTCATCCTATTGTGGTACCTGATTGTGCTATCGAACATGGAGGACCTAGAACCGAGGTTCAGATACTGAAGATTGATCCAGAGATGTCAGCCCTGATCCCCAGCAGGAAGTGAGAGCTACAAAGGAGGAAGAGGATGAAGAAGGCCCTGAGAGATTGAATGTTGAAACTACCATCATGGAGGCAACTGTAAAATCTAGCACTATAGCCTCAACAGATACTTTGACACAAGAAGGAACGAACTCTGCAGCAACAATGTTTGTGGCCATGTTAGCTCTGTTGAGCTGTCCAGTAAATGGGGTCCAGGGAGAAACCAATTGGACATATTTCCAGACCCACCTTTGGTACACCCTGTGGTGTGGACCGGAGAATCCATCCCAGAATTTATGAATGATACTCATGTACTGTGTGGTTTTACAGATAACTCGGATTACACCCAACACTGTGACTGGATTTAGTTATACTGGTTACAGTGGACAACTACGTATATATTAATCCCATGATAAGCATGCTGGCTATCTCAGGGTATCTTCTAAAAAAATACAGCATATCTGGGGTCTAGGAAAGCCAATCGTACTGGACCCTGGGACTGTAAGCAATATGTCCAAACAGGTATTAAAATGAGACTTACTCATAAAAAGCTAATCATTGTCACAGAATGTCTGCCAATACCTTACTGTCCTAATCATTCTGCAATAGAACTTGGCACCTTTCCTAAATGGATAGACTATGCAGATGTCTTGCCAGTGCAACAAAAAGGTTCTAGAAATAGTGGATATATTTTAGGCTGGTCTCCAAGAATTGACAAAATCAAGCATATAAGGATGCATGATCCCTGGAGGTTTTGTTGGTAATATCCTAACCTTCAGTGAAGTCGGTATCCAAAAAGATGTTTGGTGCTTAATTGCAGCCTCAGATTTCCTATATTACACTGTCAACCCTATGCCTGACGTTGTAGGCAGGGGGTGTAAAGAGGGTTCCTGGTATGGCCTGCCGGCTGTTTTCAATCTCCTTATGTTTTAATTACTGGAAATGTGAGAGTTAAAAGAAAGGATAATAAATATCTTGTAGCCTGTAAAAAGTGCAATTTACCTAATTGCATCACTAGATATAACAGAGGGGGAAAGGAACATTAATCCTTCACCAGTCTTCCTTCATCTTACTACCGGTCAACATTTTAGAGCCATGGCATCCTGATGCTGGTGTTGAGGTTTTACAATAGACGCATGCTCAGGGGACCAGACTTAAGAGAGCTCTTGGACTCATAATTCTTGGTTATATTTTTTATAATTTCATTTAATTTAATTCATCATTTCTATGGTTACAGCCTCAGTGGCTAGATCTCAGTACATTCAACATGCAAATTTTCTTAATAATTTGGCTCAAAATACTTCCAAAATACTACCTATATGTCTTTGGTTCAAAAAGCCCTCAATAATCATAAATATGATGAAAATATAGAAAATAAATTGAATGCCTTAGAAACTACTGTCATAAATATTGGTAATGAGCTTTCTGCTCTCAACTTTAAGGAAAGGCTTAAATTCCATCTGACTATGAAGATCTGTGTTACTGCAGCCAAATATAAGCTTTCCTAATGGGATTAGGAAAAGTTTAAATCATCTAATGGGTATTTGGCATAGCAAATAATAGTAGCCTGGATCTTATGGAGTTACAACACAACATCCAGGATGTTCAAAAAAGCAAAATTGAGCTTATAGATCCTACCTCTCAAACTGGAAATACTTCAAGAATGGAATGGCTTTAACCCTGGAAACACGCTGAAACACTCTGCATGCTATATTATTGGAATGAGGTGTTTGCTCCTAGTTCTTTTTTGTATTGTGATAATAGGTTGCCACACTATCAGAACAAAAATCCAGGAACTTGAAATAACAGCTCATCATTTTCTTTTGCAAAGTAAAAAGGGGGAATATGCAGAGTGCCACCCATGAATTACTTGAGGGTCTTCTCTGGGTACGGAGCCATGAAGAATTAGGTCTTACCTTGGAAACTATCCACATCCCCCCAGAGTGCACTAGATTGCCCAAAGCACATGACCCTCTTGTAGCTCCAGAGTTGGGCATAACACATTGGGAACTGCAAAACCCACCTTCTACCTTACTTGGCAAAGAACATTCTATGGAAAACCTTTGATATTCCCTGATATAAATAAAGCAAACAGGGGCTCCATTTTGCTCTTTTGAGTGTGGAAGCTTCATCGCTAAGATCAGCTAGCCCACCCCATCCCCGCTTTTAAAATTACTTTCTGTATCTTGTGGGTTATTCCCCCTGCTTTACCTTTCTTAGCTTTTAATTTGCAGCCAGACCATTCCACCAAGAGGAACTCTATTTATACCACCTGCAGTTTTGAATTCATGATCCTTTTGCCTCAGCTTCCCGAGTCACTGAACTACTGTGGTGGGCTCTTGATTGCTATTTTTATATTTTTTTATATATATTTTTATTCTCATCCTGTCTTTGTCTTGGAATCTAAAGTGAATCTGACGTAGACAGCAGAATAATTTTATTTGGTTCCAGGTCTTATGCCCAAGGGTGTGGCTACATCCCCAGCCACTTTTTAATATTATTATATTTTATTTTCAGACACTGTTACACTAAGTTGCTGAAGCCAGCATCTAATTTGTGATACCCTAGCCTCAGTCTCACAAGTAGGTTAGCGACAGCATTGCACCATTGTGCCCACATGATGATGAATTAGACAGGCTCTCCATACGTCATTAAATTTGCCATCAAACTTGCAATCCTCTTACCTCAGCCTCCTGAGTTTCTAGAGTCACAGATGTGTGCTGCATGCCTAACTTGATCAATATGTTTTCTAAAATTGGAACAAATTGGATCTATATGCAGTAATAGTCATGAAAAAAGTAATAGTAATGAACCAAATGCTTCTTCTATGTTGCCACTTGTTTTCTACCCATATGTTTTTGGTTCATCAATTTTTACATTATTGCCTATTAATGATTCATTTTTCTTCTGTATCATTTTTATTTTATTTTCTTCTTTTGGCACATGGTTTAGTTTTTCCTTAGTGATTGTGCTGGGAACTCTAACATCTTAAATTTATGACAATCAGTTTTTATGCATGACAAATTAGTTTCAATAGTATAGAAAATTTTTGCTGATCTTACAGATTTGTGCCTCAGAATTGGTTTCTATCTTTGTCATAGACTATAACTTCATGCATCGTGTGTCTTCTATGGCTTGGATATCATTTGTCAACAAACAAGCTTAGGTTTTGGATACTTGGTCCTCCTTATGGTAGCACTGAGGCAGGGGAACCTTACAAATGTGCTGTCTACTGGGTGTTAATTCAGTCATTGGGGAAACTACCCTCAGGAGGAATGGACACTAGTCTCTTGGAATGAGTTTTTGAGAAAACGAGTTGTTATGAAAACTCAAGACTGCCCCTCTATGCTCTTTGGCTTGTATTGGACCATAGGATTTTTCCTCTTCCACTTGGCCCCACTCTGATGACAGCCACCATGCTGGAATAGAGCAAAGTGGGTACTCCCCAGAAGCCAAGTGGATGGCATGCCTTTATCTTGGACTAAAATTCTGTCCTAAATGACTTTTTATTCACAAACTACACATCCTTAAGTAGTTCCTGATAGCAATGAAAAATGGAGTCTTGTAATCATTCAACATCAATGTTTGTTTGGTTCGAAGTGTTATTTTTATGTTATAAGTGTTATTTTTGTGTTCTAAGTGTTACTTTTGCACTCATTTATTCTTAATTGTTTTTAATTTTATTTTTTAAAATACATTAGAGTGCAATTCTTATTACACATATAGAGTACAATTTTTTACACTTATATTTTTAAAACACATAGAAAAGAGTTAGAAACTAAATACTCCATGACACTGGGTATATTTAGCTACCATATTGAGCTACTGAGCTATATCAACCACTATTTCTCATTATTTTATGTTGGCTCAAGGTTCTGTCTTTTTTCATTTTCTTTATCCTTGATGGCTCTATTGGCATTTCTGGAACAGTTGTTTTCTCACTGCAAACCTTTCCTTGTACAAATCTCCCCTTTATCTTTCGAAGCACAGTTTTGCAAGATATAAAATTATTGATTGTTTATAAAAACAAGTTCCATCATGTCCTCCCACTGCCTTCCAGCTTCTTAGATTCTCTAGGGAAACCCACTAATGCTGTCTTGTACGTGAACAACTGTTTCTCTCTGACCACTCACGAGATTGCCTCTTGGTATTTGTTTTACAGAAATTGGACTATCATAGTTCCGCTTATCTATGGTTTCCCTTTCTGTAAGCTATAGACAATTCCATAATGAGCAACTAATGAGTTTTAAATTGCAAAGTGTTCTGAGGAGCATGATGCAATCTCACCCCACCCCACCCCAGCCCTCCAGGGGCAGAAGCCTCTGCCTTCTCCAGCAGTTTCCCAGTTGATATACTGTTTTTGGATACCTTCCTGTTAGTTTCTAGTTGCCATCTTTATTGAGAGACTGACTGTCATGATAGTACTCCACTTGTGTAGAAGAGAACATCTCTCCAATTACTCATGCACCACATTCTGTTTGTGCCCATGTTTTATGTTAGCACTTGGAGCCTAAGAATAACAGACATACCTTGACCCTCTCCTAATGGAAAACATGATTTCCCATGAGACTCTGACCCAAGAAGTTGAGATGTGTTTAATAAGTTTAGAACGAACCCCTTTCACAAATAACCCCAAGAAAAAGTGCCAGTGACTAGGAAGTCAATTCTACTTCGTTGTAATGCTAAAATGTCCACCAGGAAGGAAGTTGAACCTCGTTTCCATAGTATATGGTTGTATGCCAAAGTGTCCTTTAAGAATGGCTCATGTGTCAACAAGGCAGTCTGGTGTATGCTTAACGCCCAGGATTGAACCTAATTTCATCTGACAACACAAGGTAACCCCTCCCCCCAGTGCCACTATGATCTGAGGGATGAGGTATCAGTCCCTGGGCATAATGAGGAGCCAGTGGAGGTCCTTGTTCTCTACAAAAGGAAAATGCTGTAGTTGTCATCCATAGAAAAATTTAAGCCTCATTCTCATACAATATAATGTATGCAGAAGCACATATTTTTCGTGATCCTGTGCTAAAATTTTGCAACCTCTACTGAATACTAGGCTGTGAAAGTTTGAAAGTTTCTTAGAAGGAATTTTAGTGGTCAATTCAGCTCATTATTTATTTAATTATTTTTGGCACCAGGGATTGAACCCAGGGCTGCTTAACCACTGAGCCCCATCCCCAGCCTCCCCTTTTAAAAATATATACTTTATTTAGAGACAGGGTCTCCCTGGGTTGCTTAGTCCTGATTAAGTTCTGAGGCTGACTTTAAACTCGTGATCCTCCTGCCTCAGCCTCCCAAGTTGCTGGGATCATGGGCATGCAATATTCTGCCTGGCTCAGTTAATTTTCTTTAATGATAAAAATAATGATTGTTTCAATGATTAGTGTTGAAGTCAAGAAGTGAGAGAGAAGTTGTTTTTGATTTGTTTTTTTCCCCCACCAGTTTAAGCAAGAGCCAGTAAGGGTTCATGCCAGTGCAGGATGAGAGAGAGTTGCAGAAATACTTCCATGTGAATGATTGCAAGTAACAGAATAGATAGCTGACCATGGAAAAGGAGTCAAAGCCACTTTAAAGTTTTTGGTGACAAAATGTGAGAACCCAGATTAAAAAAAAAGTTTGTTGGAGGAGAAAAGTGAAGACTGATTTCAGCAGTGGAAATGTCTTGCAGTTTTCATTAATCATAGGTGGGTGACTGGTTCCAGGCTGGCAATCCCCAAAGCATTGCCAAGTGCATCAATGTATGTATACAGTTTGCAGACAGCCTGCTCACCTCCTCCTATAATTTAAATGATCTCTGGGTTACTAGTACAATTTGCTACAGGGCTGGGGCTGGGGATCAGTGGCAGAGTGCTCACCTAGCACTTGTGAGGCACTGGGTTTGATCCTCAGCAACACCTAAAAATAAATAAATAGAAAATAGTTATTCTGTCCATATACAACTAAAAATATTTTTTAAAAAAACTGGTACAAAGTAACCACTATGTAAGTAGCCATTATGCCATTGTCGTTACTTGGGAGAAAATCTGTACATTTACTTGGTACATGAGCAATTCATTTTCAAATCCTTCCCATCCACCAGGGTTTGAGAACTTGGGTGCAGAATCCATGCATATGGCCACAGGTATGGATGGGCAGATTGTCTAAAAAAGGCTTAGAAATATGTTGTAACAATTCCAATAGCATCTGTACCAGAGAGAGAGGCAAGTAGAGGGTCAGAGATGACACCTGGGAAAGCAGGGGGGTGACAGGTGGAGCCATGGGTGGCGAGGTGGCAAAGAGGACAGGCAGAACCTCTGGGGACACAGGGGCATGGGAAGATGTTCAGACCTGGAAACACTGAATGCTTGGGGAGGCAGACAGAGAAAAAAGATGTCATCGTTAATATAATAAAAAATGGGGACAGAATAGATTTAGAAGCTCAGAAAGTTTTGACCTTCAAACTCCTCCTCCATTCCAGAAGATTGCATTCCCCTTTCTGAGCAGAATGCACAGTGGGGTTATTTGTTTTGTTTTTGTTTTATGTTTGTTTTAGAAAACTGATAAAATGTTCTCTGGTTTTGAAAGATGATTTATGGCCCATGAATAAAAGTTTTCTTGAGTTTCTGGTCACACAATATTGGTCTCTACTTTTTTCCATTTTTGATGAATATTTAACAACTGGCCTACCAGTGGATACGAAATTTATATGCCCATTATTGTATTATTAAAATGCAAAATTATTATGGAACTCTATGGGGTGATACATAATTGGTTCTCGTTAATGCAGCTCATGCCTGCCTTGATCGATCGATCTATCTATCTATCTATCTATCTATCTATCTATCTATCTATCTATCTATCTATCTATCTTTTCAGTGCTCGTGGTAGCTCTACCACTCAACTGCATACTGATAGAGAAAGGTAGCATGCAGATGTGATTGATGGGATCATGCAGATCAGGGAGTCATTTTATAAACCTGCCCTCTGTGCAGACCCCTACTTTTCTTTTAGAAACGTAATTTACCTCGAGCCCTTCCTGGGTCACGTCCATGTGCTAGATTCTATTCCTCAGCCAACAACCTGTGATTTATGTGAGCAATACAGGTATCTCTACCAGTGAAAATGCAAATTACGCTGGTGGGGACAAGTTCTGGGACACTTTCACAGACTAGATTCCAGAACTCAAGAAGATAGGATGATTGCACCTAACCACCAAATATGTAAGAACCATTTCAGACAAGCATGGGCCAAAGTGACCTAGAGTTGTCTTGGATCTTTGGCATGTCAACTTCCTGTTCCTGTCACTAGTGTGCACCTGCTAACTACTATTTCAGACACATACCTCACTCTATCTGGTATTAGTTTATTTAAAGACATAGGGAAGGGAAGAAAGGACACTCTCAAGCTGGAGTGTCCGCTCTGATAGTATGTTGTGCCCTATTTTCCTACTGGTCCCAGAAAAGGCCAAATTAGAACTTGTCAGTGCAGAGCAAGGTGACTTGAGAGTTGCATTTATATATTTAGAATATCATATTAAACTTTTCATAATAAGTTTTTTCTACTGATTTTTAAAAACTAAATGACAGCACAATGCATCACAATTCCTATTACACATATAGAGAACAATTATTCATACCTCTGTTTGTATATAAATTATGTTGACACCAATTTGTGTCTTCATACGTGTACTTTGAATAATGATGTCCATCACATTCCACCATCCTTGCTAATACCCTGCCCCCTCCCTTTCCCTCCCACCCCTCTGCTCTATCTAGAATTCATCTATTCCTCCCATGTTCCCCTCCATACCTCACTATAGTCACCCTCCTTATATCAGAGAAAGCATTTGGAATTTGTTTTTTTGAGATTGGCTAACTT